>NW_027633415.1:0-44472 GCF_053919585.1 Euprymna scolopes
TTTTTTTTGTTTTATTTGATTTTGTTTTATTTGAATTTGTTTAAAACAAAAACTTCCAATGTTTGTAGCAAAAATAATATTTATTGATTTAAACTTCCAGTAAAATTAAAGTTTATCGATCACCTCATCACCAGTGTTTTCACTTTTGAGAATATATCCGTGCATCAAAGATATGTTTTTACGGTAATCGGGATAAAATAACCTTTTTATAGTTTGATATTTAGAGATTTATAAAGAATTGGAATCGGTAATTCCATCGGAATCTGGAAAAATATAAACATCGTCCCATCACTAATACATGTGCAGTATATCAAAAATAAAAATAAAGTGCGTCTATTGCGTAAAGTTGAATTGACTTGAAATGGAGCTTTTTGACTTTACCGTTAGTGTGAAAAAAAGGGTCCAACTTTTGCATACATTCATTTAGTTGAGAGGGATTTAAGATCTTTATATCTGTCGTATCATCTCCCTATTTGTCCATATCGTTATATTGTCAAATATTTCTGTCAATTATGGCAAAACATGGTCAATTAGTCAATCAATCAATGACATAGCTTTGTTTAAAAATTATACCCAAATTATTTTTCATTTTACGTATCAAAAAATTTGCAGCCATATTAAAATAAAAAATAGAACAATAAAAGAAACAATGTTTACTAATTACAGAGGAATGCATTTACCTTCTCGAGGGGAGGTTAGACATAAGATCAATGTGATTTTTAAAAGCCAGCGTACAAGACAAGCCTACAAAATGTGCATTATAAGAGAATCAGCATTCTCAATAGGGGTGTTTCAGGCGATTCATGATCGACTATGTATGTGAATAGGCAATGAATAAAAAAAAAAAAAAATGTTGAAATCACAACGGATTTCAAAACCATGGATGAAAGTAAGGAAGAAAAAACGCAGAGAAAGAAAAAAAATGATTGAGTATGGTAGAAAAATGATTGAGTATGGTAGAAAAATGATTGAGTATGGTAGAAAAATGATTGAGAAAAACAAAAAAAATATGGTGGCAGAAAGAAATAAATATGGTTGCAGAAAAAAATAAATATGGTGGCAGAAAAAAAAAATAAATATGGTGGCAGAAAAAAATAAATATGGTGGCAGAAAAAAAAAAATAAATATGGTGGCAGAAAAAAATAAATATGGTGGCAGAAAAAAATAAATATGGTGGCAGAAAAAAAAAAAAAATATGGTGGCAGAAAAAAAAAAAAAATATGGTGGCAGAAAAAAAAAAAAAATATGGTGGCAGAAAAAAAAAAAAATATGGTGGCAGAAAAAAAAAAATATGGTGGCAGAAAAAAATAAATATGGTGGCAGAAAAAAATAAATATGGTGGCAGAAAAAAATAAATATGGTGGCAGAAAAAAAAAAAAATATGGTGGCAGAAAAAAAAAATAAATATGGTGGCAGAAAAAAAAAATAAATATGGTGGCAGAAAAAAAAAATAAATATGGTGGCAGAAAAAAAAAATAAATATGGTGGCAGAAAAAAAAAATAAATATGGTGGCAGAAAAAAATAAATATGGTGGCAGAAAAAAATAAATATGGTGGCAGAAAAAAAAAATAAATATGGTGGCAGAAAAAAAAAATAAATATGGTGGCAGAAAAAAAAAATAAATATGGTGGCAGAAAGAAATGGGAAAAGAAAGCTTAAAGTGAAATACAAACTTACTGGCATTTGTGAATCCCAAAGAGTTCAATGCACACTTGATGTGCAGAGCACGTATTAACTTTGCAATCATCTCTCGTGCAATTAGGTTTCGTTTCACGGTTTTTAACAATTTGGGCAGCAATACTATCGTCGGTGAAAATCATCGGGAACACTTCATCATCATAACGGATATCATTCATACAGGCTGAAATGCGGAGAGGAGAAAGTATAAAATGTTTATTCATCAGAAGAAACATTGCCATCAATATATTTTAAAAGGTTTTCAGGATTAATTAGGTGTAAAGAACCCAAGTAAATGACTTACATGAGACGACTTCAAGTGTACATTGATTTATGTCAGTTGATTTGCATACATTGAAACCAAGTGGATAATTAACGTCAATTGTTTTTTTTCGATACTCGTACATCAAGACATTAAAAAAATGAAAATATTGAAAAAACGTTTATATTGTATGTATCCGTTATGGAATGAAGTCCTTCAAAAAAAAAAATTTCATTTAATTTCATCAAGTAGTATTTTTTTTTTTTTTTTTACAACGAAAAAACAGTTTGTTTTGATATCAAACAAAAGATTCGATTTTTAGGAAGAAACGCTAGTATTAAAGATGAGGAGGGAGTGTCGGCGCTTTAAACAGAGTTATTTCCGGTGGCGTGTTGTAAATTCCAAACAAAAATTTTTTAAATTTAAAGATGCTACCTTCAACGTGCTGGCATAAAAATGTGGTTTTCTGATGTTAAAAAAAAAAAAAAAAAAACTACTTGATCAAATTGTTATTTTTTTTCAGAGATCTTCAGTCCAAAACAGATACGTACAATCTAACTTTTTTTTTTTTTTTCAATATTTTCATTTTTGCATGCCTTGATCAAATTGTACAAGTACCGTTTTTTCATTGCAAGCTTGACTTAACACTGGCCAAGTTGAACTTCATTTGGAAAAAAGCAATCTCAAAGACTCATGCATTCTCTTGTCCACTCAGTTTTCATGTATGCTTGCGAAACCTGGACCCTTACAACAGAATTAGAGAAGAGGATTCAGGCTTCAGAAATGAGATACTTCCGAAGACTGTTTGGCATCACTTACAAAGACCACATAACCAATGAAGAAGTCAAAAACAGAACAAGACAAACCATTGGTCCTTATGAAGATCTTCACCATAATCAGGAAGCGCAAACTAAAATGGTTCGGCCACGTAACAAGATGGTTGGTTGGTTGTTTTACGGCATATCAACCCTTTTCGGGTTATTTAATGCCAAAGCCAAAGATTATGAAGAACAATTTTTTTAATAGAATATATTTGTGGTTTTCAAGTGTTTCTATTTAACCCATAGTTGGGACCCTAACAGGTACTACCACTCCGGGTCAGAGTGGACCTGGGAGCAATGGTAATTAAAGGATGGCTCCACACTCCTCAAAGCCCACAAGCTGGGACCTCACCACTGGATATAGTTTATGGTCATATCCAGGACCAACGTAACAAGAGGAGAACGGCTTGTCATGACAGTGCTCCAGGGAACTGTCAGAGGAGGAAGAAAGAGAGGAAGACAACATCACGGAATGGACAGGATTGACGCCAAGCGAGGCTGTTAAATGTGCAGAGGACATGGAAGGATGGAGAGGACTGATTGACAGGTCATCTATAGCATTCCAACAGCAACAGACATGGGGCAGGTGTAGTTTTACTTTTAATATATGGAATGATTTATTTCGAGAAAAAAGGCGGGGGGGGGCGGATACTGAATATTTTTGGTACGATTTTTAAGATTTTTTTTTAATTTAGTTTTTGACTTTGCAGAACATAACTGAGTTTCGAAAAGAGAAAGGAAAAAGTAATATTGCTGTTTGGCGCATTTTTCATCAGGAAGTTAGTACCTTCAGACAGCCTGATTTCCAGATGCCTTAACAAGTATTACCACTCTGGGCCAAAGGAAACCTGGGAGCAATGATTACCAAGGGTCAACTGCACACTCACCACAGCCACCAAGTGGAGTCCGACGACAGGATGTCCTTAAAGACATCAAACTGGAGCGACATTAATAACATACAAACAGCTAAACATCAACGAGCAGGTCACCTTTTGAGATGTACGCACGTGTGGACATTTAAAGTGACAGAAAGAACCTAGAGGAAGGTATGACCTCAACAGCCAACTTTCATGGGGATAAAACAAGAGAAGGAAACCAGAAATTAGGATTTTCCTCCAGGAATGATCAAAATCTAATGAGAAAGCTGAAACCTAAATTAGGAGATTAGTGTCAATGTTTTTATCGTTTTATATAATTTTCTTATGTGTTAAGTATTTTTCATATCTTCTGATGTCAAACTTTGTTTAGAATAAGAAAAAAAAAAAAAAAAAAAATTGACTACTTTTTGCTTAAATCTCACCATGATAATTTCAGTTCTGAACCACTAGTAAAAAACACTTGAACAATTGTTGATTTGTTTGTTTGTTTGTTCTGTTTTACGGCATATCAACCACTTTGGGGTCATTTAATGCCGAAAGGTTCGTTATGTTGTGTTAAATATTGGTTTGTTCTTCTTAAGGTTTTTCTTTTTTTTGGGGGGGGGGTCTTTCCTTATATTTTTGAGTATATTTTAGTTTCTTTCAGAAAATTGATAATTTTTTGGGGATCAATCTTGTTTAATATTGTTTTCAGATTTTTTTCTTGGTAATACTTTGTTCGGATTTGTTCAAGGTCAATGCAGTTTGTCAGTATATGGTGTATTGTGTAGGGTTCTTGACACGTTATACAGTTTGGTGTCTCCTCCCCTTTTAGTAGATGTGAGTGGGTGATGTGAGTGTGACCTATTCGCAGTCTGGTCATTACTACCTCTTCCTTTCTTGTTAACTTTTTGGTGTTTCTCGTTCCAATATTTGGTGTTATTTGGAATAGTTTGTTTTTGGTGCATGAGCTCCAGTTTTCTTGCCATTTTCTCTTCAAAAATGTGTTTATTTTAGTCTTTAGGTCTGTATAGGGGATTTTTCCACTTATGTGGTTTTGTTGCAGAGTTTCCTTTGCTGCCTTATCTGCTTGTTCATTCATGTATATGCCGATATGGCTTGGTATCCAGCAAAAGATAATGTTTTTTTTCATGGTTATGGCATCTATTTTGTTTAGCAATTTTGTAATAAGTGGGTTTGTCATTTTTTTTTCTTTTAGAGATATGAGTATTGAAAGTGAGTCAGTAAATATGATATATTTTTGATGGTCATCATTGGTTATTATATTCAGTGCCGAATCTATGGCTGTTGCTTCTGCGCTGAAAATAGAAGATTAGTTTGGGAGCCTTTTCTTTAGTTTTATTTTTTTGTGGATGGCTGCGCATCCTACTTTATCTCCATCTTTTGATCCGTCAGTGTAAATTTGTGTATATTCTTTGTATGTATTCTGGATGATAAGTAGTTCTTCATGGAAGGTTGATGGGTGGGTTTTCGTTTTGGGATATTTATTTAATTTTAATATTATGTGTGGTTGTTTGATCATCCAGGGTGGAGTTTTTGATTTGTTATATTTATGTATTTTTGTAATGTCCATTTGGGCTTCTGTGAGAAGGTTTTTTATCCGGAGGCTGTAGGGCTTGATGATATTTTCTTTCTTGTTGAAGAGATGTGTGTATTGTGGGTGGAGGGTACATTGGTATGCAGGATTTGTTGGACACGATACCAGCTTTAGGTAATATTGTAGCGCTAACTTCTGTCGTCTTAGAATCAGTGGAGGCTCATGGGCCTCTATATAGAGGCTTTCTACTGGAGAGGTTCTAAATGCTCCCAAGGCTAATCTTAATCCTTGATGATGGATTGTATTTAGTTCTTTTATGTAGGACTTCCTTGCTGCTCCATAGATGAAGCATCCATAGTCCATTTTAGATCTGATTAGAGTTTGGTATAATTTCAATAATGTGACTTTGTCTGCACCCCAATCGGTGTGTGCTAGGACTTTGATCAATTGCATTGTCTTTTGGCATTTTGCTTTTAAATATTTTATATGCGGTATAAAGTTCAATTTTTTATCGAATATAATACCTAAATATTTATGTTGGTCGGTGAGTGGGATGTTCTTGTTATCCAGTTTCAGGTTGGGGTCGTGGTGGAATTTTCGTAATTTGCAAAAGTGGATGCATTTAGTTTTTTCCTCTGAGAATGTAAATCCATTTTCTATGGCCCATTTGTTTATTTTATTCAGACAGAGTTGTAGTTTGCGTTCGGCTGTTTGTATATATTTAGATTGGTAGTATATAAGTAGGTCGTCCACGTATAGGGCGTTTTCAATTCCTGGGTCTATGTTTTTTATGATATTGTTTATTTTAATGTTGAAGAGGGTGACAGACAGGATACTGCCTTGGGGGACCCCCATTTCTTGATCTTTTTGGACTGAATAAGTGTTGTCCATCTGTACTTGGAAGTTTCTATTTGTTAAGAAATTTCTGATAATTTCTGGCATTCTACCCCTAAGTCCTAGTTCATACAGGTCTTTTTGGATTCCGTATTTCCAAGCGGTGTCATACGCCTTTTGCACGTCAAAAAAAATTGCTATTAGATGTTCTTTTTTTGCAAATGCTTCTCTTATGCGTGTTTCCAGTTTTATTAAGTGATCGGTGGGGCTTCTATTTTTCCTGAAACCCGACTGGCTTTCTGTAATTAGATTTTTGCTTTCCAAGTACCAATTTAACCTTTCGTTAATCATTCTCTCAAAAGTTTTGCACAAACAACTAGTTAGTGCAATGGGTCGGTAGTTTGTTGGGTTTGTATGGTCTTTTTTTGGTTTGGGTATTGGGATTACTGTTGCCTGCTTCCAGTTTTTTGGAATGTTGTTAGTTATCCATATCTCATTGTAAATTTGTAATAAGTAGTCCAGTGATGGTTTTGGTAGTTTTTTGAGGAATTGATAATGGATCTCGTCGGGGCCGACTGCTGTATCGGGAGATTTGTTTATTGCCTCCTCTAGTTCTGCACTGTTGAATAATTGATTGTAGTTTTCTTCATTTTTTGATTTGAAGTTTATTTTTATTTTTTCTTCATTTTTCTTTATAGCTTGGAATTTTTTATTTTGGTTTTTTGATGATGAGTTCATTGAGAATTGTTCTGCTAATTTATTTGCGATATTTTGTTTGTCGGTAATCTTTGTGTTGTCGCATATAAGGTGTTTAATAGGGTTCTTTGTATTTTTTCCTGCTATTTTTCTGACCATCTCCCATACTTTTTTGGGTTTTGTGTTTTGATTAATTTTTGTTACATAGTCTTTCCACGAGTTCCGTTTTGATTCTTTGATAGTTTTCCGTGCTTTGGCTTTGCTGTTTTTATAGGTGTCCAAATTTTCTTTCGTTGGACTGTTTTTGAATTTCCTTAGGTTTGCACGTCTGGCTCTTATAGCTTCTTTGCATTCTTTATTGTACCAGGGTTTGTTATATTTTGTAGTAGTGGAACTTTTTGGTATGTTCTCCTCGGCTATTGTGAGTAGGGTGTTGCTGAAATATGTGATGTGTTCTAAGTCAGGATTCGCTTCAGGTATTAATCTGTATTGACATGTATTTTGGAAATTTTCCCAATTTGCCTTTTGTAAATTCCAGCGGGGTGTTTTGTCTTCTGGCTTGGGATTCTCGTTTTCTATTATGATTGGGAAGTGGTCACTTCCGCATGTATCCTTATGTGTTCTCCAGCTATAATCCATGTATATAGTTGGGTCACATAGTGTTATATCGATTGCTGATAGGGTTCCCGTTGGTGGGTGCATATATGTATTCTCTTTGTTGTTGAGTAGGCATAGATCATTTTGGTTAATTATTTTTTCTATGGTTTGGCCTCTTTTGTTGTTTTTTTTACTGCCCCACCATATATTGTGACTATTGAAGTCTCCCAACAGTAGAAAAGGTTTAGGTAGTTGTTTGATTATATTGTTTAATTCTGTTTCGTTTATTGTTTCATTTGGTGGTATATAGAGTGAGCATAGGGTTACTGTTTTGTGTAGTGTTGCAGTTATTGCAACAGCTTGCATATTTGTTTTTAAGTTCACTTTGCTGTGTGGAATGTTTTCGTTTATCAGTATTGATGATCCACCGGTGGCTTTGCATGATAATTTGTTTATGTGGTTGTATATTGAGTAGTGTTTTATGTTAATTTTGTCATTTTCTTTTAAGTGTGTTTCCTGTAGGCAAATTATTGCAGGACATAAGGATTTGATAAGTATTTGCATTTCTTCGATATTAATTTTTAATCCTCTTATGTTCCACTGTAGGATTTTGTTAGTCATGGTTTATATTTTCTTTTGGTTTTGGACTGTTGGTGTTTATGTCTACGTCCATAGTTTCGATGTTAGTTTGGGTGTTTCTTTTGGAAGTGGATGGTCTGTTTCTTGTTTCTGGTGAGAGGCTTTTTTTGGGTTTTGGTCTGGGACTTTTAGATTTACTTTGTCTTGACTGTCTTTTTTGGCTACCAGTTTCAACTAGTTCAAATTTATTTTCATTTTCAATTAATACTAATTCTGTTTTTTGTTTGTCATTTTGTTTTTGGGGGGTAGTTTTTTTGTTGTTCTGTTCTATTTCCATTTTTTCTGTTGTTGTGTGTTTATTTTTAACATCTGTTTTTGTCCTTGTTAGTGACTTGGATCTTTCACGTTTTGATAATTGAGGAGGTTTCATTTCTTTAGAGATTGATTCCTCAATATTGATGGAAGTTTTTCTGATTTCCTTTGTTTCGTTTTCTTTTATACTGGGTTGTTCGTTTCTGACTTTTATTTGGCTGTTAGAATTTATTTTCAGTTCTGATAAAAAAGATTTTAATTCTTCAAGTATGTTCTTTAGTTCTTTTGCTAGGTTTGCAATTTCTGGAGCAAGGTTTAGTTCATTGTAGTTGTACATTTTGTTTGCTTGTTGGGTTATTGTGGCATATGAGTTTTTGGTGCGATTTGTGACTTCTTTGCGGGCTTCTTGGAAGGTTATATTTTTTTGATATTTGATTGTTATTATTTCCTTCTCTTGCTTATATATTTTGCACTGTTTTGAGTGAGAGTGGTGCTCTTCTTGACAGTTTGTGCATTTGGTTTTATTTGAACAGTCTTCTTCATCGTGGTCTGGGTTTTTTTCACTGCAGTTTCCACATGTGAAGAATCTTAGACATTGGTCTTTATTATGTCCAAACTTTTGGCAGTTGTAGCATTGTAAAGGTTTTGGAATGTATTGTTCTATTTTCGTTCTTTCATAACCTATATTGATGGTCTCTGGTATTTGAGGATAATTGAATGTTAATATATAAGTGTTTGTATATATTACCTCTCCTTTTTTTTTAAATGTGATTCTTTTTACATCTGTGACCCCTTGGTTTTTTAGTTCTGTTTTGATTTCTTCTGTTGTGCAGACGGAGATTTCCTGGTTTTTTATGACTCCTTTGGAGTAGTTTAGTGTTTGGTGTGGATAAGCTTTGATGTTTGTTTCATGCAATTTTTGTAGTTGAAGTAGAGTTTTGGCCTGTTTTTTATTTTGTACTTCTACCAATATGGTACCATTCCTTAATTTTTTGACATTTTTAGGTGTTATTTTGCTTGATATTACCTTTTGGATAATGAAGGGTGACATTTTAGTTAACGGTATATTAGACGTTGCTTCTAGCACGATGAATCTTGGAAAGTTTGTATCTTCATTGTCGCTGTCAGAGTCTATTTCTGTGTGTGGTCTCTTGGATTTTTTGGCATTCATAATAATTTTTGAAAAATTCATCAGCCATGCTCCCCACCCTCCTCGGAGCCCCTTATGGGGAAGAACTATGAGGGGGTAAATCCCATTCGCCTCGGTTCTCCAGGGCTACATAGCTGGTATACTCAAACATGGGGAGGTTTCCAAGCATTCACAATATATGGTTATGCCCACCCAAGTATGGGATTTCCCTGTATTTTTATTATTCCTGATGGTTACCTTTTTCCCAGCTTGATTGACCCTTCAGCCATCGCTTATTAACTCAGTTTATTGTTTATGTTGAGTGTTAGTGTGTTTTTGTTTGGATTGTCTGAATTAGTGCTTGTCATGACCAACCGATTGATTGGATCGGGCCTATCCAACCTCCCGTCTAGCCTAGTAAGGGCCAAAGTGGTGTGTTGTAGTATCATGTTATTATTTCCTAGGCATGTTCCACTCAACCACCAGGATCCCGTTCTTAATGCATTACGGGTTGCCACCAACGGTCAACTGGTGGTCCCATTGAAGGATTTTTACCCTCTGCAGGGGGGCAGTTGGTATGTTCTATCGCCCTACCAACTAGGCAAAAAAAAAAAAAAAAAAAAAAAAAAAAAAGGGGTGAGGAGGTGAAGGAAAAAGAAAACGAGGGAGGGGAAGGGGAGGAGAATGTTGTTTTTGTTTTTGTTTTCGCAGAACATGACTAAGTTTTGCAAAAGGGAATAAAAAAACAAAGACATCTATGTAGGTGCGTTTCATCTCAGGAAGTCAGTAGACAGCCTGATCTGGTAGCACCAGAACAATTGTTGAAATCTAATTTTAAGTATTTTACGTATTTGAACACTGAAATATAATTATGGTAAAAAAGAAAAGAAAATGAGATACTGAGGGTTTTTTTTTTTATTCTGATGTTGAAAATGAAAATATATACAACTCTAAGAGAATTATTTGAATTAAATTAATATAAATACATATATACATGGGGAGTGGGTTGGTTGGTTGGTTGTTTGTTTTATGGCATATCAACCCTTTTCGGGTTATTTAATGCCGAATCCAAAGATTTTGAAGAAAAATTTTTTTTAATCGAGTATATTTGTTGTTTTCACGTCGGTTTCTATTCAACCCATAGTTGGGACCCTAACAGGTACTACCACTCTGGGTCAGAGTGGACCCGGGAGCAATGGTAATTAAAGGGTGGCTCCACACCCCACAAGCTGGGGCCTCACCACTGGATATAGTTTAAGGTCATATCCAGGACCCCCATTGAGGGACTTTTACCCTCTGCAGGGGGGGGGGCAGTCGGCGTATTCTAATGCCCCACCGACAGGGCCATGTGGAGTGGGAGAGAGAAAAAGAGTGGGAGGGTCAATGAGAGAGGAATGGTCGACATATATATATAATATATATATATATATATATATATTATATATATATATATATATATATATATATATATTATATATATATATATATATATATATATATATAGAGAGAGAGAGAGAGAGAGAGAGAAAATAAAAAAGGAACAAACCGTATTATGTGTTCACCAACGTTTCGTCTTTATTTCGAGACTTCCTCTGGGTGAATGAGATTAAGAAACCAAAAAATATACCAGTACAAAATATTTGAAAAAGTTTCACGTGCACAGTGTGACGCAGTTCTATTTAAGAGAAACGGAAAAATTGATGTTGGAAATTCAAAAAGGAAGGGGGGCTGGCGCTGTTAAAGAGAAGGAAATTTTAGTGACGTCATATAGTCGTTAATTTAATTTTAAAACTATGAACGCAAGTTTATATTCTTATTGGGAAAAAGATATATCTGTTGAAATTTAAATATAAGTTTGTAACAGGAATGAAATTAGTGTTTTTTATGTAATTTATTGATTGAGATTATGTGTTAATTATTACAGGGGGTGTTTGAATGGTGTGAGAAAGTTAACCTGTGTCCACAGTTAAATAATGTTCTTTTAATAACAGTTTACTTATATAAGTAAACTGTTATTAAAAGAACATTATTTAACTGCGTCACACTGTGCACGTGAAACTTTTTCAAATATTTTGTACTGGTATATTTTTTGGTTTCTTAATCTCATTCACCCAGAGGAAGTCTCGAAATAAAGACGAAACGTTGGTGAACACATAATACGGTTTGTTCCTTTTTTATTTTCTCTATTTTGTCGGAATACTATTTCCATTATTTTCATCATATATATATATATATTAGCAGTTTAGCCCGGCTTTCTTCGGGCCCTATGTACTGTTGATAATTTTATGTGCATATATATATATATATATATATATATATATATATTTATTAAAAAGTTTGACTTATGTCCAGGTAACCTACATCTAAAACATCAAGTGTTTAAACCCAAATTGGCAGAGGAGTTCGGTAGAGTCTGCAAAGGTCAACTCTTTCAACTTTGACCTCTTCACAGCCAAATCTTCATTCCAAAACTGATTAAAAAGCTTGCTGCATGTCTGAATATCCTTTATGTAAATCTTTTGAACTTTAACCCCTTGACAGTCAAATTTTCAGCCAAAAACCGATTAAAAACTTGTCCTATGTCTGAATACACTTTCTGTAAAATTTCAAATGTTTAGATCCAAAATTGGCTGAGTGGTTTGGTAGAGACCGCAGAAGTCAATTTTTTTAAAACTTTCATCCCAATTTTGACCCCTTAACATTTGTTTTGGGCTCAAATCAGAATAAAAAGATTGATCCATGTCCAAGGAACCTACATCTAAAATTTCAAGTGTTTAGACCAAAAAATAACGGAGGAGTTTGCTAGAGTTTTCAAAAGTCAAATTGTTGAACTTTGACCCCTGACAGCCAAATTTCTGGCTGAAAACTGATTGAAAAGATTTTCTCAAATCCCAATACCTCTTATGTCAAATTTCGAGTCTGTAGACTGAAAATTGACAGAGTAGTTTGGTAGGGAAATGTATGTACACACACACACAAATTTCACTTTTATAGACCCAATATAGAAAGAATCAAAACAGAATGGCATTTAGAATAAAACTTACTTTTATTTAGATCATATCTATCGATTTTAGTGTCCACACCAAAAATCACTTCTGCTCCAGCCACAAGGAACTTGCGCACAGGATTAAACAAATTGATGCCCATTTTATGACCTAACGTGTCGTTATAGAAACGTCCTTCACCACCATCCATGGTCAACACGAACTCTTGACCAAAACGTTCAACTTTCAGCACATGCCACTGGCCATCACTGGCCTCTGCATCCTCCAGGCATAACCGTCTTTCACCATTAAAGTTTCCAAGGTCATAAAAGATACAAGCACGAGATTCGTAAATCTGTTAAAAGAAAATTTGTAGATTACAAAAAAATATTTAGTTCTTTTTTCATTATTGTAATGAAATTCGAAAATTGAAACAAAGTTTTGCTAAATTGGTCAAATATTTTAGAGGGAGGTAAATATTTTTCGGAAAATTATTTACCTCTTTTCTTACAATTATAACTTCAGTTTTTTTTTTTTCTTTTCTTACAATTATAACTCCAGTTTTTTTTGTTTTTTTTGCAAAAATTTTTGCTAATTGTCTTTGAAAACTGTTTTCATTAACAATTAAATTATTTTCTACCTTATTGGTTTTCATTATTTTGGGATATGTTCATTACTGTGACACAGCAATTCAGTAGAATTAATTGGTTTCACTTGAAATTCAATATGGAGGAGCGTCAATAAGTTTCCAGACTTTTTTGCATGTGCACTTTTACTGATAGTACACGCGTTACTCTAGTCCCCTTTGAAGTAATCTCCTCCGACTGCAATGCACCTGTACCGTTTGAACAACTTCTGGAAGGCCCCATGGAAGTTCTCTTTCATCTCAAGTATCTAATAACGACAACCTTTAAGGATTTGAGCTTAGGGAATAACCAAAAGTCACAGGGAGCAAGGTCTGGACAATAGAGAGGGCGAGGAATTGTCTTGCTGTCCATCTTGGTCATGACAATGTCTTTCTGATCTTCCGAGCACCCTCAAGAAAAACTTTGCACAAATCTTTCGCATTTTCAGTTCCCCACAAATAATTGTGTGTACAGTTCCCACATTGACATCAAACTGTACACTTATTGTCTCCATAGACACAAGCCTTTATCCATGAAATTCTTTATTTGACCAATCAACTCTGATGTTTTATTTCCTTACTCTTCCCATACTTCCCATCATCCCTCGCAGACTTCCTGCCCTCCTTGAAAATCTTATGCCAATCAAAAACTGATGCTCGATTCATACAAGACGGTCCAAAAGCAGCCGGAAGCATTCCATACATTTCTGTACCATATTTTCCAAGTTTGAAACAGAATTTTATTGCATATCATTCTTCTAAAATGTTCTCACATCCAGATTGCATTTTTGGAATTCACCAGTTGTGCCAATCAGGCTTTAGTAAGGTGTATTCCAATTACTTCCATAGCTGTTCTTTTGAACCTGAAATCATAAAAATTTGTCAGTCATCTCATAAGATGTATAACAATAACAGTGAATTTTCAAGAGTGTACGACAATTTTTAATGCCTGCACAAAAATGTCTGGAAACTTATTGAAGGTACCGTATGTGTCTCATTCAAACATGGTGGTGTTTGAATATATGGTCAAGTGGCAGTTTTAGTCATTTAGAACTGCTTTAAAGCTTCACCACTCACTCATTTTTCGATCTAATTTCAAACAATTATTACAGTTTACAGATCACCTTCTTAACTATATTGGGAGAAACAAATTTTCAATTTTCGTTCAGTTAAACAAAAGTGATGACAAATTTTCTGGTGTTCAAAATCGTAAAAATATGTAAGGAGGTGAGCGACACTTTATGACTGGTTTCCATAGCAACATCGTAGCTTCAGCGACTACTGTTGCGAAAAGAGAAGTAACTCATGAAACAGAATGAACGCATGAAAGGGAGATAATTGGGGTATTTTATTGAAGGCAGACGAGAGTCGTACATTGTTATTACATATGTGTTTATGGAGGCAAAAATAAAACATGACTGAAATTAAACAAAGAACGAGTGAATTTATTGGAAGCCTGGAAAAATCATGGATTCCAATAGAAAAATGTAAGCATGAAAAATAATATGGTTAAGCTTAAACATGGAAAAGTAAAGGACTAGTTGCTAAAACTGGAAAAGAAAAGGGACAAGATATTCTAGTAAAAATATAGATTTATAACTTAAAATATTGCAGCATTAAGAATATTTTAAAAGTTCAATTTATAACATTAATCAATTCTTAACGCTGCAATAGTTTATATTTTTTACAAAAATATCTTATCTTTTTCTTTTCAAGTTTTAACAACTAGTCCTTTTACTTTTCCATGTTTAAGCTTAACCATATTACTTTTCATGCTCGCATTTTTCCATTGCAATCCATGATTTTTCCAGGCTTCCAGTAAATTCACTTGTTCTTTGTTTAATTTCAGTCTTATTTTTTGCCCCCATATACATCACATACACATATGTAATAACAATGTACGGCACTCGTCTGCTTTCAAGAATATCCTCCAATTATCTCCCTTTCATTTTTTCAATCTCAGAGTTTTGCATGTCTTTTCAGGCTTTTTTTCATTAAATTTCAGATCTTCATATTTTCTGAAGATATTTGTTAATACAAACAAAACTGGTCTATCTTAGTTGTTTTTTTCTCCTTACTTAATACTTTTCCTTTGTTTTTTCCAAACATTCATGAGTATTTTTTCCTCATTAAGATATGATGGCTTCCTCCAGTCTTGACAATATGGATACCCACTGTAAGGGTGTCTGCGCATGAAATTTTTGTGGCAAGAGTTGCACAATCTCCAACCACACCTCTCCTGAGTCAACATTCCTCATCTGAAATGGAACACGTACATCAAATCTGTTGCCAAGGCTGCTGGAAAAATGGTGGGATCTTTCTATCGATCAGGTAGATATCTCACTGCTGATGCAACTCTCTATCTATATAAGAGCCAGGTACGTCCAAGGATGGAATACTGTTGCCACATCTGGGCAGGAGCTGCTAGAAAGGACTTGTCCTGCCTTGATAGAGTTCAAAATAGACTTCGTAGCCTTGTAGGAGATGTCCTTTTCTCTTCCCTGCAACTTCTTTCTCACAGAAGAGATGTTGCGAGTTTGTCTCTGATGTATCGTTATTTTCATGGAAAGTGTTCGACTATGGTCCCCCCTCGCCTAACTTTCACAAGAAACACTCGTCTAGCTGAAAACACTATCAATAATTCCCCCCCACTCTTTATCTGTGCCTAAACCTAAAGGTAGATTCCATGAACAAAGCTTCTTTCTTAGAACTGCATGCCTGTGGAATTGTCTTCCATTTTCCTGCTTTCCGGTTGACTACAATATGGTTGTGTTCAAGTCTAACGTAAATAAGTTCTTGATGAGCCGTTCCATATAAGTTATCAAATTTACCGAATTTTCATTACTAATGATTACTATATTGTCCAATTTCTACTGTACACTTTTTAACCCTTATCCTTGAGTGGCCTCTTGGCCTTGATAATGTGATACCTGTGTAAAAAAAAAAAAAAAAATATCAGTGGTTCAGGACGACTGGAAAGTCACCCATATGGTACTAGCCAGGCTTAATGTTGCTCAACTTCAATGATCTAGCGAGAACCGGTGTGTGAATGTGATTATAGAGACATACCATCAATTTTACATATACTCCACATATAGACATAACTAGCCAATTCCTCACTAATCAAACCTGCAACAAATTCAGGAGGGAAAACAGTGGCACTTAAGCATGTTTAGGTTTGGAGATCAATTTTTAAATTTCATTTGCAAAAAATTCCTAAGGGGAAACAATTCAAGTTTTAATGATTAGATTATTTGTTTTGATTGGACTATTGTTCTCATCTTCAGTGTTATTAATGCAATGATTCGGTTGGTGTAGCCTTCAACCTTCATCAGGCATGTTGGTCACTATCTTGGAAAAGAAAGGCGAAAAGGTTACTGGCTCTGTAGATGGTTTTGTAGTCTTGAAGTTGTTTTTTTTTTTCCGCTGTGGTTTCATATGTGTGAAAAAAAAAAAAAAAAAAATTGGTCAACAAAGGGAGGTAACTAATAAAGATCGACGGGATTATCTCCCTTTTATTGAAATTTGTAGGGGGTGTACAATTTGTTTTGATTATTTTGATTTTTTATGAAAGTTTAATTTTGAAAATTTTTGTTTCATTTTATAAAACAAAATTATACACTTTCATTTCAGAATTTTTTTTTTTTTTTTTTAGAAAAACAGTTCATTAAAAAGTTTGTTTAAAAAAAGTCCTGCATTTTCAAAAAGGTTTTCCTTTTTTAGCTGTATGTTTTCATAAAAATACAAAAATGCATGTTTTCATTTATTTTGATATTCTATTTTAGAAATTTCTTTTGATTCACTAAATGCTCAGATATTTAATTTTGTTATTTTTCATATAGTGTTTGTTTTACTTTTACTAATAGGTTGCATGAAACTTTTTACAACTCTGAATTATCTCCCCTTGAAATTCTTCAAAAATGGAAACAAAAATATTTGTCTGCCAAACCTAAAATGCATAAGAACCAAAACAGTTTAGTCATTAAGGAACCAACATCGAGGGAGTATCTCACACACTTCCTAACCAAATGATGTGACGACTAAATAGAAGTTTAGGGAGAATTTCTTACCATCAGTTGCATAAACTTTGAACTTGAAGAACCAGGAACTTTGAAAAGCAATCCTTCCTCATCTCTTGTACGGAATCGAACCTGCATCGAATTCTTCTTCGAATTTAGGTTGTTAAAGAAACTATTTCTAAATTCCCATTCAATAAAACTGTTAAGCATGAAGTCTCTGACAGTAGAAGCTGCAAGAAGAGAAATAAAAAATGACTTTATATACAATGGATAGAGAAAAGGAGAAGGAGCTGGGGAGTAGAAGGAGCGGGGGCGAGAGAGAGAGAGAGGAGGAGGAGCGGGGGCGAGAGAGAGAGAGAGGAGGAGCGGGAGAGAGAGAGAGAGAGAGGAGGAGCGGGAGAGAGGAGAGAGAGAGAGAGAGAGAGGGGGCGAGAGAGAGGAGGAGGAGCGGGGGCGAGAGAGAGGAGGAGGAGCGGGGGCGAGAGAGGAGGAGGAGGAGCGGGGGCGAGAGAGGAGGAGGAGGAGCGGGGGCGAGAGAGGAGGAGGAGGAGCGGGGGCGAGAGAGGAGGAGGAGGAGCGGGGGCGAGAGAGGAGGAGGAGGAGCGGGGGCGAGAGAGGAGGAGGAGGAGCGGGGGCGAGAGAGGAGGAGGAGGAGCGGGGGCGAGAGAGGAGGAGGAGGAGCGGGGGCGAGAGAGGAGGAGGAGGAGCGAGAGAGGAGGAGGAGGAGCGGGGGCGAGAGAGGAGGAGGAGGAGCGGGGGCGAGAGAGGAGGAGGAGGAGCGGGGGCGAGAGAGGAGGAGGAGGAGCGGGGGCGAGAGAGGAGGAGGAGGAGCGGGGGCGAGAGAGGAGGAGGAGGAGCGGGGGCGAGAGAGGAGGAGGAGGAGCGGGGGCGAGAGAGAGGAGGAGGAGCGGGGGCGAGAGAGAGGAGGAGGAGCGGGGGCGAGAGAGAGGAGGAGGAGCGGGGGCGAGAGAGAGGAGGAGGAGCGGGGGCGAAAGAGAGAGAGGAGGAGCAGGGGCGAAAGAGAGAGAGGAGGAGCAGGGGCGAGAGAGAGGAGGAGCGGGGGCGAAAGAGAGAGAGGAGGAGCAGGGGCGAAAGAGAGAGAGGAGGAGCAGGGGCGAGAGAGAGGAGGAGCAGGGGCGAGAGAGGAGGAGCAGGGGCGAGAGAGAGAGAGGAGGAGCAGGGGTGAGAGAGAGAGAGGAGGAGCAGGGGTGAGAGGGGATGGGAGAGAGGAGGAGCAGGGGAGATAGAGAGAGAGAGAAAAAATATTATCAATAAGTAAAGCCTGTCAGAAATAGAGGCATTTTCTTAAAACAAGAAAAAAAGGGAGAAAAGAAATCTGGGGAACTAACAAAAAAGCGTAATATAAAGATAGAAGTGCCAGACGATTCCTCTTTTCCAACTTACCTTCATTGCACCGTTCCCCACTGAATCCTGGATTGCAATGACACTTGGCAAAAGAATTGGGTTTTATATACGATTCACACACAGCATGTTTGCTGCATTCTCCAGCACAATTGGCCTCTTCTGCAGGGCAACCGAGCTTCACATTCTGAGAGTTTACCCCATTTTTAACGTAGAAATCATATACCTATCAAAAACGAAAAAAAAGTTTGTGCATTTTAGAGAGATAAGGAAAGAGAGGTAAGAAAAATCACGGTTAAATTACTGCGGGGCAGTTTGGGCTTCCCCAAGATAATGGGAGAGAGGAAATCAGCTCCCCATTGAAAGGGGATTGTCCAAACTGAATAGCAATTTTCCGCTAGTATATATATTTTTCTGCATGTCCAATAAAGGCTTTTTTCGGGGGGGGGGGGACTATTTCTTAGAACTGTTTATATACCCCCTAGATTATAATATCTACGATTTGTGAAGGGACATTGTGTCTAGATTTATTTTGATTGATTTTTATAAAATTACCGCTATTTCATTGTGTCACGTGCTTATTTATACTAAAAATCCGAACAAAGTGAAACTAATGGAGCGAAGGTGATTCTCCAGCCTTCCTGCTGGGGACATCCAGAAAGAAAATCAGCTTTGATCAATGCGGTGAAAACCATAATATAAGCAATTGCTATTCATTTGATCACTCCTTTTTTTTTTTTTTTAAGGGGAGCTGGTCCCCCCCCCCCCATCTGGGGGGGGGGGCAAAACCAAAAAACTGCCTCGCAGCTAAAGTTAAGTGCAGAATTTCATATCCCCTATGGCGTGATGTTTGACCTCATTAAATTTACGCACACCTGTCACATAACTTTTGAATCATTTAATCTCATCCAATCTCATTCCACTGCCTCGGTAGCGTCGAGGTAAATCACGCTTTTTTTTCCGCCTTCGCCTCAAGGATTTTTGGTTCGAGCCTACCTGCCTACCAAAACTTTTTCTTTTACACTCGTGCAATGCCGGGCACCCTTGCTATTGAATATTTTAGTCATTCAACGAACTTAAAAATTTATGTGAAATGTTTAAATTTCAAATTAAAAGATTTTTTAATTATTCTATGTAAGACAAAGAATACATTTGAAATATATTATCCTTATTGTATAGGATTTTGATGTCTACCATCTCTTCAGAGGAGAAAATATTAGCAAATAATTATAATGGTTTACACCTTATTTGCTAAAGTCAATGAGACATGGAAAATCACAATTAAAGTTGTTTAAGTATTTAAATGTCATAGAGTAAGGGAAGTTAATGAAAAGGATATAAAAATTCACATCCAAATTGCATGGTAAAATCCAAAGTGAATGTCTTTGATAGCAGTGTGGTAAAATGAAAGTTGTCGAATAATTTTTTGGTGCTTGTTAAGATATAGTCGACCAATAGAGTTTTTAATATTGTTTTAAGCAAAAACAATATTACATACTTAATTGACATGTCGAAATTAGTAACATATCCAAAAATTACAAAAATTCATTGAGTAGAACAACCGCTTTAGTCAAAATCTTCATGGGCAACAAATATTGCAACCATGACAAATAATCTAAAATATTCATTCAGGAGTTATGTCCCTTGTGCGTAGACTCTTACTGCATATTTTATAACATCTAAGAAAAATGCGATTTTACCCAATTTTCTGTTAAAAATTACTTATAACTAAAAATTTCTACTTTATATTTCATTCTTTTTTATAAACAAAGTGGCCCACTTAAAAGTAGCCCAGAAATTGTAAAGAGGACGAACATTTTTTATTGTTTAAAATATTTGTAATGTTATAAAAGATGCTGAAGATCAGATACTACACTTTGATCCCGGCCCGATCTGTAATGTTATAAAAGATGCTGGAAGTGCTCCCCGTTGACATCTATGCATTTCTGGGCACGTTTAACAATGTTTGCAGATATTGCCTGTAGATCTCCTCTGGTGATTCTCCTGATAACGTTTGTAATGTTCTCCTTTAATTGGTCTAGATTGTGAGGATTATTTGCATGAACGTTTTGTTTTAAAGTCCCCCAAAGATAAAAATCACACGACAAGTCCGGGGAACGTGGTGGCCATAACCCTCTACTTATTGTTCTCTCTTCCGTAAACATGAACTTGTGTCAGTGATCTGTGAGACGTGTGGCATGTAATGCCATCTCGTTGGAAAAAAGAATTGCATTTTGTCTTGTGGTGTCAGTTGGTCAGTAAGAGAAAGATTAAATAGATTAGGCTACTTTTAAGTGGGCCACCCTGTGTTACTGTTTTCAGCATAAGTTCGGTATATTGTTTTTGCTTAAAACGACATTTAAAAACAATCGATCTGTCGACTAGATCTTAACAAGCAGCAATTCTTTTTTTTTTTTTTTAATGGTGATAAACACTTACCCAACTGTTGTGTTTTAAGTCTTTGATGCAGCCTTTAAACGGTTTAAATTTGCTTGAAATATATGACGGTGGATTATTCATGTAGACTCCTCCCACTTGTAATGGTTCTACGACGTTGAGAAAGATGTTTTCGCCTGGAGTTTTACCGATCGCTTCACACGCTTTTCGGTCACTTTTATTTGCAGCCAAGCAGTGGTCGACAATCAAACGGACCTCCTGTAAAAAGAAATAATGCAAATAATTAAATAGTTTTGAGATATAAATCAAAAGGTAGAAATTAGTGATGGAACGATTCCAATATTTCCCGATTCCGATTCAATTACAGATTCTTTATAAATCTATAATTATTTAACGATAAGATTGTTATTTCCCGATTTTCGTAAGAACACACATTTTAAATATGCAGATATTTTCCTAAACATCAAAATACATTGGTGGAGGATGATCTATCGATTTTAGTTTTATTGATAATTCAAAATCAATAAATATTTATTATTTTATCATTATCACCAGAAATGGAAGATTTTGGTTTAAACAAAAAAAAAAAAAAAAAAAAAAAAAAAATGATACTTAAAAGAATCGTTTTGGCATCGGAATATAGGCATCAATTTCTTCGATTTCGATACCCCCAAATCTTCCGATTCCGATTAATCTCTCCAACAAATATAATATGGAAACCAAATAAAGAGTGAAAACATCGAATTTTGCAAAGGACATCAAATCAATACGAAACATTAAAATGTATCATGTGATGATGTAAGGGTTATTGCTGCGTGGCATGGAGAGAAATGATAGAAGTTATCATCATCGTCATAACGGGTTCCTTGTCTGGACCAATGTGACTAGTTTCCTGTCATGTGTGGATTTATTATAACACACGCATACATATATGGCCGTGCCTTCAACAACAATGATGTGGTACGTATACGAGAATCACACTCTTACACTGACTGTAAACGAAAAAAATAGTTGTATCATCTTTTTTTTATCAAACATCCAAAAGAATTGATTCAAGTGATGACGTTGCGAAAATATTTGTTTTTGTGTTTTCAAGTTATATATTTTTATGGGTTTAGTTGGGTCACGCACCTAGGAAAAGGCACTGAACTGCTATAAAGGGATGCCTCCTAAGTAATGTTCCACTACTTTTCTACAACTGGAGACTCGAATCAAATATCCGGTTTGCAAATCTGAAATTGTTTAGGGAGTAGATAGACTTTGGCATTCCTACTTTGTTCATGAGCCAGGTAAAGAAGTACCATCATAAGGACTGTTGAAAAGTGACAATTACTTGACATTATTTGATAAGATAATGAACGCCGTCTCTCTTTCAATATAGGTAACTTTAGGAAAATTTCTTGTTACTTATTTTCACAATGTTAGTAGGTTGAGGTAAAGGTTTTACTGGTTGCATCATCATCAGGACGAACTCCTTGCCCGGACCAATGTGACTCTCCCTCTCCAGAGTTTCCAGTCTTCCATCAGCTGCCTCAGATCTTCAGGTTCACAGTTGGCGTCGTGTGCTATTTGCTGGATGTACGTGAATCTAGGTCGTCCTTTGCTTGCGTATCAGTGTCGTGGAGTCCATAGCAATACGTCACTCACCAATTCATACTTGCTCCTCAGACAGTGACCGGCAAATCGTAGGCATCTCTTCCTGATGGTATTAGATATGGCAAGTAGGTTGCCATAAAGTTGCTGCTTTGTGGGATGATTTTGCCAAGATATATTTAATACTGTTTTTAGCATACCGGTGTATGTGCCGGTTAGTTTTCTTTCCAATCTTTTGGCGAGTGTCCAGGTTGTAGCACAGTAAACAAAGACTATCATTGCCCTGAAGAACAGCCTTTTCAGTTTATTAGTTAGCCCCGAAGTCCATACTGAACGCAGCCCATCCAATGCAGCCCATGCTTTTGAGATGTGAATTTCGAGATCTCTCTCTGTGGAAACTATGTTATATATGAGAGGAGTAGAAATAATGCAAACAATCAAATTTTTTGAATTAAGGTGAATGTTTACTTTTCACACTCCAAAATAAATGTAGCTTTTGACTCCCCTAGCTTTTGACTTCCCTAGCTTTTGACTCCCCTAGCTTTTGACTCCCCTAGCTTTTGACTCCCCTAGCTTTTGACTCCCCTAGCTTTTGACTCCCCTAGCTTTTGACTCCCCTAGCTTTTGACTCCCCTAGCTTTTGACTCCCCTAGCTTTTAATTCCCCTAGCTTTTAATTCCCCTAGCTTTTAATTTCCCTAGCTTTTAATTTCCCTAGCTTTTAATTTCCCTAGCTTTTAATTTCCCTAGCTTTTAATTTCCCTAGCTTTTAAATATTTCATTAAGGAAGTTAATCAAATTTATATCAATTATCTTATATTTATTTATTGCCGACTATTATCCTCATCTTTATTAGTTGTTTCACGGCGTTTTGGTCAACTATTCGTCTGGCCTTCGTCAGGTGGTAACCACGACAGGATAGGAACTCCGAACTGCATTCTTAGCAATTATTGCCTTCCATAGTTGTCATCTCACCACGTTTTTGAAACTGCTATCTTCAGAAAATTCTCACCCGGAATCGCAGAGATTCAACGTCTATCCACTATACCACAGGCCCCAAAGGGCAATCAAAGTTGGATTTTTTGGTCTTATAAATCCACATTTATTTATTATCTGATCTTCCATGATCGGGTCCGTACCAAATGGTATAGATATTTTATTTAATTGGAATTCAATTATTGAGATGAGTATTATTTATTAATTTTTTATTATTAGGCAGTAATTGCTAAAGATGCAGTTAGGAGATTTGGAGTTCCTATCCCGCGCGGTTACCACATGATGAAGGCCAGAGGAATAGTTGGCTGAAACGTCGTGAAATAACAAATAAGATAAGATGAAGGATAATAGTCTGCAATAAATAATACTCATCTCAATAATTGAATTCCAATTAAATATAGAATTACCTAATAATAGCCAAAAAAAATTATCAATATACCCTATAATTGTCTAAAAAAAAAAAAAAATATCAATTCACCTATAGTTGTCTAAAAAATAAATTATATCAATTCACCTATAATTGTCTAAAAAATAAATTATATCAATTCACCTATAATTGTCTAAAAAATAAATTATATCAATTCACCTATAATTGTCTAAAAAATAAATTATATCAATTCACCTATAATTGTCTAAAAAATAAATTATATCAATTTACCTATAATTGTCTAAAAAATAAATTATATCAATTCACCTATAATTGTCTAAAAAATAAATTATATCAATTCACCTATAATTGTCTAAAAAAAATTATATCAACCTATAATTGTTTATAAAAAATTATATCAATTCACCTATAATTGTCTATAAAAAATTATATCAATTAACCTATAATTGTCTATAAAAAATTATATCAATTAACCTATGTCTAAAAAAAAATTATATCAATTAACCTATAATTGTCTAAAAAAAAATTATATCAATTAACCTATAATTGTCTAAAAAAATTATATCAATTAACCTATAATTGTCTAAAAAAATTATATCAATTAACCTATAATTGTCTTAAAAAAATTATATCAATTAACCTATAATTGTCTTAAAAAAATTATATCAATTAACCTATAATTGTCTAAAAAAAATTATATCAATTAACCTATAATTGTCTTAAAAAAAAAAAAAAAAATTACGTATAAGGCGACCGTCAGTTAAGACGAGGTACAAAATAGGAGCAAGTTGTATAAAACGACTGCTAAATCATGAAACACTGTTTAGCCAAGGCTAGAGATTGCAACACCCGGTATCTTATTAATCTTTAAAAGATGATTTTTTAAAAACTTTAAGGATCGTCTTATATACCAAAATATACAGTATACGAAAACCAAATAAAAAATCAAAACAAGGTGAGAGAGGACATCAAATTGATGTAAAACATTAAAATATATCTTGTGATGATGCAAAGATTAAAGCTGTGTGGTATGGAGATAAATGATAGAAGGTACCCGAGTTGGAATTTTTGGCTCGGAAGTAGGTGATCATTTTACATTAAATTTATATACAACATTCTAGTATTATCTGATCATCACAATTCTTTGTATTTTTTGAGTCGGTTTTGAGATTTTGTTTTATGGCTTATCAACCCTTTTTCAGGTCGTGTACAATGAAAAGAGTTCAATACAAAATTAAAGAATGCTCTTACACAAAATAAGTGGAATCTGGAGCATTCCTTGGAGAATATTTTGGTAAAAAGCGCCAGGAAAGGTTTCCATCCTATAAATTTTTTTACCTTAACTAAGGAACTGATTTCCAAAGAAAATCAGTTACATTTCAGGATACGTAATTTGAAGAACTGACTAGAAATGGTCAATTTGGAAGTCGTTTTCTAAAATCATTCAACATTGTTGGTCCTGGATATGACCTTAAACTATATCCGATGGTTAGACCCCAGCTTGCAGGCCTTAGGGAGTGTGGAGCCACCCTTTAATTGCCATTGCTCCCAGGTCAACTTTGACCCGGAGTGGTAGTACCTGTTAGGGTCCCAACTATGGGTTAAATAGAATACGACTTAAAAAACAAATACACTATATATTAAAAAATCGTTCTTCAAAATCACCAGATTCAGCTGAAAAGGGTTGATATGCCGTAAAACAACCAACCAACCAACCAACCAACTCAACATTGCTGTGTCGAACATGTGATACTCATTTTATTTTTATTTTTTTTTTTAATCCTTTGAGATGAGGCTTCATAATTTGTGTGTTTGTATTTTTTGCATGAAGAAGGCCATAGGATGAGTTGGCCAAAAGGTTGTGAAACAACAACTATGAAGATTACAGTCTGCAAAAGAAATAAAAATACATGTGGTATTCGGCCTGATCACGTTTAGAATGCGCCTTTTCCTGTTGCTCTCAAGCACGTGTGTAATATGTCTCCATCTTTGTCTGCCAGGTTTTTCTTTTGTATTATCTTTCCTTCCTCGCGGAGATGTCACCTTGTACACAGCTCAGTCATTTGCGTACAACTGCTGCCACGTCCGTGCTCTGTTGCATTTCAGGTTATGTAATTTAAACGTGCGTTCCCTTGTCCGCTCAGTTTTGAAACATGGACCCTTGCAGTAGAATTAAAGAGAATTCAGGCCTCAGAAATGAGATTTTTTTATTTTAAAGGGAATCACCACCTATCGAGGCCCAAATGCCACTCGAGGATAAGGGTTAAAGAATGTACAGTGGTCAAAAAGGACAATATCGTTAAAAGTGTAAATTTGGCAAAATTAGATTACTTAAGAGGAACTTGTTTGCATTGGACTTGAAGATGACCATATTGTAGCTAGCTGGAAAGCAGATAAACAGAAGATAGTTCCACAGGTGTGCAGTTCTAAAAAAAAAAAAAAAAAGCTTTGTTCATGGAATCTACGTTTAGGTTTAGGCACAGATAAAGAGTGGGCGGAAAAAGACTGTTTGGCATGTCTTACAAAGACCATATAACCAACGAGCAAGTCAAAAACAGAATAAGGCAAGCCATTGGTCCTTATGAGGATCTTATCACAATCAGGAGGCACAAACTAAAATGGTTCGGCCACGTAACAAGAGAGGCTTGCCAAGACAGTGCTCCAGGGAACAGTCAGAGAAAGAAGAGAGGAAGAAAGAAGAGATAGGAAGATAACATTACAGACGTGCAAAGGGCAGTAAGGATGGAGAGGACTGGTTGACAAGTATCTGTAGCACCCGAACGCCAACCGCCATGCGAAAGGTGAAGACTTGACTAGAGATAGGTTAGTTTGAAAGTCAATTTCTAAAAGCCATCCAAAACATGCCAGCATGTAACATGAAAAACAATGATCATCACTTACCCGTCCTTTTCGTATGATATCAACATGGTGCCACTTTGCATCATTCAAAGGCTGAACAATGTGTGAAGAGAGACTGTCCCGTCCGTCGATTGACAGGACTAGTTCTCCAGTTCCTTGGTTAATTATGAGCCGGGGGAATCCGTTCACAAGTTCAAGAAGAATGAAGTCATCTTCTAAGTTGACATTTTGACCCTTTGTCGGCCCATCATAGAAGAGTAGGCCAGAAGGTTCAAATGTGGCAAACTTTAAGCTTGTTCGACTATCTTCACATTGGTCAAGGGGTGAAAACAGTGCAAAACCATTCCCAGAGAATCCGAGACTAGTTTTTTGGCATCTGGGACCTGTATAACCTGGGGGACAACCGGTACACCTGTAGGAAAATGGAAAACTTTTTTAAAAGATCGAATATAAATCCAGTTTCTTAATTTTTTTAACTGATCAAATATTAAAAAATTTTCAAAGATTTAACAGATAATTTAATTTTTGTGTATAAGTTAATATAATTGGGTGTATAATCGATTCATGCAAATCTTGAACTGATCAAATAAAAAAATAGTTTAAAATTTTGTAAAGTGCATTTTTCTGTCTTCTTTTTAATTTACATCCTGTATAGCTTTCATAGTTTTTACTACAGACAGTAAATGAAAGATGAAAATAAAATGAAAAAATTTGAAAAAAAAAAAAAAAAAATTCCATTTCCTCAAAAATCAAAATTTTTTCAAAATTCAAGAGAAAAAAAAAAAAAAAACACTAAACAGAAAAAACAAAGATCAAAAAAAAAAAATGACCAGACAGAAGCCAGAAAAGGCAAAAGCCAGAAAAGGCAAAAGCCAGAAAAGACTGAAGCCAGAAAAGACTGAAGCCAGAAAAGACTGAAGCCAGAAAAGACTGAAGCCAGAAAAGACTGAAGCCAGAAAAGACTGAAGCCAGAAAAGACTGAAGCCAGAAAAGACTGAAGCCAGAAAAGACTGAAGCCAGAAAAGACTGAAGCCAGAAAAGACTGAAGCCAGAAAAGACTGAAGCCAGAAAAGACTGAAGCCAGAAAAGACTGAAGCCAGAAAAGACTGAAGCCAGAAAAGACTGAAGCCAGAAAAGACTGAAGCCAGAAAAGACTGAAGCCAGAAAAGACTGAAGCCAGAAAAGACTGAAGCCAGAAAAGACTGAAGCCAGAAAAGACTGAAGCCAGAAAAGACTGAAGCCAGAAAAGACTGAAGCCAGAAAAGACTGAAGCCAGAAAAGACTGAAGCCAGAAAAGACTGAAGCCAGAAAAGACTGAAGCCAGAAAAGACAGAAGCCAGAAAAGACAGAAGCCAGAAAAGACAGAAAACAGAAAAGACAGAAAACAGAAAAGACAGAAAACAGAAAAGACAGAAAACAGAAAAGACAGAAAACAGAAAAGACAGAAAACAGAAAAGACAGAAAACAGAAAAGACAGAAGCCGGAAAAGACAGAAGCCGGAAAAGACAGAAGCCGGAAAAGACTGAAGCCGGAAAAGACTGAAGCCGGAAAAGACTGAAGCCGGAAAAGACTGAAGCCGGAAAAGACTGAAGCCGGAAAAGACTGAAGCCGGAAAAGACTGAAGCCGGAAAAGACTGAAGCCGGAAAAGACTGAAGCCGGAAAAGACTGAAGCCGGAAAAGACTGAAGCCGGAAAAGACTGAAGCCGGAAAAGACTGAAGCCGGAAAACAGAAAAGACTGAAGCCGGAAAACAGAAAAGACTGAAGCCGGAAAACAGAAAAGACTGAAGCCGGAAAACAGAAAAGACTGAAGCCGGAAAACAGAAAAGACTGAAGCCGGAAAACAGAAAAGACTGAAGCCGGAAAACAGAAAAGACTGAAGCCGGAAAACAGAAAAGACTGAAGCCGGAAAACAGAAAAGACTGAAGCCGGAAAACAGAAAAGACTGAAGCCGGAAAACAGAAAAGACTGAAGCCGGAAAACAGAAAAGACTGAAGCCAGAAAAGACTGAAGCCAGAAAAGACTGAAGCCAGAAAAGACTGAAGCCAGAAAAGACTGAAGCCAGAAAAGACTGAAGCCAGAAAAGACTGAAGCCAGAAAAGACTGAAGCCAGAAAAGACTGAAGCCAGAAAAGACTGAAGCCAGAAAAGACTGAAGCCAGAAAAGACTGAAGCCAGAAAAGACTGAAGCCAGAAAAGACTGAAGCCAGAAAAGACTGAAGCCAGAAAAGACTGAAGCCAGAAAAGACTGAAGCCAGAAAAGACAGAAGCCAGAAAAGACAGAAGCCAGAAAACAGAAAAGACAGAAAACAGAAAAGACAGAAAACAGAAAAGACAGAAAACAGAAAAGACAGAAGCCGGAAAAGACTGAAGCCGGAAAAGACTGAAGCCGGAAAAGACTGAAGCCGGAAAAGACTGAAGCCGGAAAAGACTGAAGCCGGAAAACAGAAAAGACTGAAGCCGGAAAACAGAAAAGACTGAAGCCGGAAAACAGAAAAGACTGAAGCCGGAAAACAGAAAAGACTGAAGCCGGAAAACAGAAAAGACTGAAGCCGGAAAACAGAAAAGACTGAAGCCGGAAAACAGAAAAGACTGAAGCCGGAAAACAGAAAAGACTGAAGCCGGAAAACAGAAAAGACTGAAGCCGGAAAACAGAAAAGACTGAAGCCGGAAAACAGAAAAGACTGAAGCCGGAAAACAGAAAAGACTGAAGCCGGAAAACAGAAAAGACTGAAGCCGGAAAACAGAAAAGACTGAAGCCGGAAAACAGAAAAGACTGAAGCCGGAAAACAGAAAAGACTGAAGCCGGAAAACAGAAAAGACTGAAGCCGGAAAACAGAAAAGACTGAAGCCGGAAAACAGAAAAGACTGAAGCCAGAAAACAGAAAAGACTGAAGCCAGAAAACAGAAAAGACTGAAGCCAGAAAAGACTGAAGCCAGAAAAGACTGAAGCCGGAAAAGACTGAAGCCAGAAAAGACTGAAGCCAGAAAAGACTGAAGCCAGAAAAGACTGAAGCCAGAAAAGACTGAAGCCAGAAAAGACTGAAGCCAGAAAAGACTGAAGCCAGAAAAGACAGAAAACAGAAAAGACAGAAGCCAGAAAAGACAGAAGCCAGAAAACAGAAAAGACAGAAAACAGAAAAGACAGAAAACAGAAAAGACAGAAAACAGAAAAGACAGAAAACAGAAAAGACAGAAAACAGAAAAGACAGAAAACAGAAAAGACAGAAGCCGGAAAAGACAGAAGCCGGAAAAGACAGAAGCCGGAAAAGACTGAAGCCGGAAAAGACTGAAGCCGGAAAAGACTGAAGCCGGAAAAGACTGAAGCCGGAAAAGACTGAAGCCGGAAAACAGAAAAGACTGAAGCCGGAAAACAGAAAAGACTGAAGCCGGAAAACAGAAAAGACTGAAGCCGGAAAACAGAAAAGACTGAAGCCGGAAAACAGAAAAGACTGAAGCCGGAAAACAGAAAAGACTGAAGCCGGAAAACAGAAAAGACTGAAGCCGGAAAACAGAAAAGACTGAAGCCGGAAAACAGAAAAGACTGAAGCCGGAAAACAGAAAAGACTGAAGCCGGAAAACAGAAAAGACTGAAGCCAGAAAAGACTGAAGCCAGAAAAGACTGAAGCCAGAAAAGACTGAAGCCAGAAAAGACTGAAGCCAGAAAAGACTGAAGCCAGAAAAGACTGAAGCCAGAAGCCAGAAAAGCCAGAAGCCAGAAAAGCCAGAAGCCAGAAAAGCCAGAAGCCAGAAAAGACAGAAGCCAGAAAAGACAGAAGCCAGAAAAGACAGAAGCCAGAAAAGACAGAAGCCAGAAAAGACAGAAGCCAGAAAAGACAGAAGCCAGAAAAGACAGAAGCCAGAAAAGACAGAAGCCAGAAAACAGAAAAGACAGAAGCCAAAAGACTGAAGCCGGAAAAAAGAAAAGACAGAAGCCAGAAAACAAAAACCAAAAAGCGTAAAACAAGCAAAAAAGCTTAAAATACAAAAAGAAAAAAAAAAAATCAATGAAATGAAAACAGAATAAATGTAAAACGTTTTTCCAAAATACAGAAGTAGAAAAATCAACCTAACTCACTTGACAACTCCGAATCGATCCTGTTCACACTGACCACCATTATAGCAATAATTTGATGTACATTTCATTGGTTCGCTAAAATCACGCGCTCCACAAATGCATTCCTTGACAACTTTTGTATTCACGCCAACAAATGACGTTTCATTAGCATTAATCATCACTGGCTCATCTCCGATTACAAGGACATTTGTACAGCCAGCTCCGAAACAAGATTCTTCCTGGCACAAATTGATGTCGACCATGTTGATTTTCAAACCAAGCTCTTTAGCGAACTGAAGGATAAAAAAAAAAAAAAAAAAACAGTGAAACAAAAACGATTGAAAAAAAAAAAAAAAAAAAAAAGAAAAAAAAGAAAAGAAAAGTGAAACAAAAAACAAACGAAAAAAGGAAAAAAAAAAGAAACAAAGAAAAAAATCCAAGTGGCTACCGTTTAATTGTTAATTTATCAAGAATTCTTCATAAGCTTTGCTTTCGGTTTCAATTAGAGCGGATGGCATTTAAGTCATTTGTGTTTTTATAAATAATTTTACTAAGAATTCTTTGTAAGTTTCTGTTTTGATTATAGCTGAAGGAACTCAAGTTCTATATATTTTTTTTTCATAAGTTTGTTTCGATTTGAGCTGATGAGCCCAAGTCATATGGACATATTTTTTTTTTTATTTTTGAAATCGCAACCTTATAATATATATCGATAGAACATTTACTCTATAATAATATATATGAAATCTGAAAGAATTAAAATATATTGAAGCATACTTTATGACCGGGCTACACCAGGCATCCCTGCTAGCTTAGATAAATACTTTCACAGTTTTAACAAAAGAGCTACAGTAATATAAGAGTGTGTCCATTTACGTTGAATACCTACAGAATGCCAACATTTATATATTACATATTAATGAGTTCCCTGTGGAATTTCCACAGGTCCCGCTAGTATATATTATAGAGATAAGAAACAATAGAGTCCTGAAGAACAACGGCATCAATAGGAAAATAAAATGAAGTAACACCATACAGTTACTTGCAAACTTTTATCAGAATGAAAAGACCTAATGTCATAACACCAAAATCTATGCAAAATACAAGACTGCAACAGTTAAACATGTTCGAAATGTCAAGCACAACGAACATATTTCCTGAATTATTCATAAACCAATAAATCTGCTCAGTTACAATAAATCAGCAGTTTAATGAAAACCATGATAACTATAAATGTCAATTTTGAAATCAGGATTGTATATTGGGTAACCAATATACAATCCTGATTTCCAAAATAAGGGAAAGGGAAAGAAAGAAAAGGACTTTTGCCATACAAAATTCCTATGCACAGGTAACCTTACAGTGATTATGCATATTCTGTCAAGACTGAAGAAAGCTACCATGTGTGTATATATATATATATATATATATATGTGTGTGTGTATATATATATATATATACGTAAATTGAATAAAATCACAACCTACATGAATAGAAATTCACTTTTTTTGGCGTTAAGCTCTTACAGCTGTTTCGTGAAAGGATGGACAATTACCTCTCATCCATAGAACTGTAAATCTTCCATCTAGTCACTCCTCAGGGACGCTTACAACTATTCCCAACAAGTTCTTCAATCCGTTGTGAACATGTTTATTTTTTCCTCCATATTAAATGGAGCTCATATTTATACTTATTTTTTAGTTTCGTACAACCCTTACAGTCAAGAACATCTTCCTATAACTTAGTTTTTAGCCTATTTTGGGGGCACTATTTTAAATGAGTCTCGCTTTTTAAGGATATTCTAATTTAATTTTAGCTTTTATTTAGATTTCGCGGGTTCGAGGAACGAATGAGAAATCAATCAAATCCTGAATTCAGGATCAAGGATAGAATATGTACAATTAAACATGGATTTGTGGTTTTAAAAAAATGGGTGATTCTGTGAAAGTTAGTAAAACAATAAAAACTTCGTTATTTAGAAATATTGAGATGTCCCGTCACTTAAGTGACGGGACATCTCAATATTTCTGATTCCAACACAATTACTAATTCTGTTCTAAATTCCTGATTCCGATACAATGACCAATCCCGATGCTTTTCTTAAATTTCTAAAAATAGTTGTATTTTGAAGGTTGGGTGGGGGTTACTGTAAAGACACTTGTAGGAATGATAGACATTTTAATTTTAAAATCAAAATTTATCATTTCATCATTAGTACGAGCCATGGAAAATTAAGTTTTAAACAAAAAACAGATTAAAACAATTAAAAAGAATCGTTTTTGGCATTGGAAAATAGGCAGAGCTTTTTTCCGATTCCGATTAATCTGCCCAACACACCCACACATTATATATATGTGTGTGTGTGTGTGTGTGTGTGTGTTAGTGCGTGCATGCACACAGTGTAACCCGGATATGAGAGACTTTCTTCAGCTCTTATATTCAGGTTTCCTTGTATATTAACACAGGCTCTAATTTAGGACGAGAGAAAATCTCATATCCATTTTTCTTATATTACACTGTGTGTATGTATACTAGTATTTATATTAGTGTAAATATACATATTACAATAGAAAAATGCAAGCATGAAAAGTAATATGGTTAAGCTTAAACATGGAAAAGTAAAGGACTTGTTAAAATTGGAAAAGAAAAGGACAAGATATTCTAGTAAAAAATATAAATTTATAACTTAAAATATTGCAGCATTAAAAATTGATTATATAAGGTTATAAATTGAATTTGTAAAAAACAAAAAAATTCTTAATGCTGCAATATTATTAGACAATCTAGAGTGTTCGAACGACGGAAGTCATGGACATTACATAAACACGAGTTGATTGTCTCTTAGTTTATACTTCATACTTTTTGTGTGCGTGTGCGTATATATATATATATATATATATATATATATATATATATATATATATATATATATATATATATAATTTAGTAATTTAAATTTTATGATTTGAAACAGTTAAATTTCAAATCTAGAATTTTTATTATACGCAAAACAAATACATTTTAATAAGTATATTTCATTACCCATGTGTTTTCAATGATTTTCCACGGAATAAACATCGAAAACTCATGGGTTAAGTAAATATACTTACTAATATGTATTCTTTGTTTTGCAAATGATAAAAATTCTAGATTTGAAATTTAATCATTTCAAATCATAAAATTTAAATTACTAAATTATATATATATATGAACAAATGATTAATAAAATATGTTAAAAGACATCTTGAAAAAGAGTTAAAAACATATTTAATTTTAAAAAAGGAAGCACAAGATAAGTGGATAGTCCTTAATCATATTATAAGCTCTATTTCCTTTTCGGTTTTATTGAGCTTTTTACATCTGGTTGAGTTTATTTTACTTGTAAATATTAACTCTTTAATATTTATAATATATTTTTATATATATAATATATATATATATAATATATATATATATATATATATATATATATATATGTGGTAAAATCAGAAGAACTCTCCCATCAACATCCGTTGATTATCTCCCTTTTCCTACTTCCTGTACAGCCCCCCTCCCTTTACCTGATTCCTCCTTTTTCCGAGAGTCTCCTCGTGGTACGCACGCTACTCTTATGGACTCCTCATGTGAGGATTTAGTTCAATAAAGCCCACTTGAGCAGTTACTCCACTCTTTGCCTTATTCTGTTCTCGTTGGTCTCTCTTTTCATTACAATTTATTGAACTATATCCTCTCCTCACTATGGAGAAATATTTAAAACCAGAACGGCTACATCTAGATCCCAGCCAACCCGACGCCGCAGATATCTGGACACATTGGAAAAAATCGTTTGCCATCTTTCTCGACGTTGCCGGTGAAACTCAACAAACTCCTCTGACTGACAGGCTTAAATTCAGCCTCCTCGTTAATCTCGTCTCTCCAACTATTTTCAAGAATATTTCTGACGTGGACTGTTTCAATTCCGCGATGGACATACTGGACACCATTTTTATTCAGCCTAAAAATAGCATCTTTTGTAGGCATCTTTTGGCCACTCGCCGTCAACAAACGGACGAAAGCATCGACCAATATTTACAGTCGTTAAAAACCCTTGCCAAGGATTGTGAATTTCGTGCCGTCTCGGAGACGCAAGCGAGAGATGAATACGTTCGAGACGCATTTATAAATGGAATGTCATCGAACTATATTCGACAAAGACTTTTAGAGAATGGGTCGCTGGACTTAAAAGCCGCTTACAACCAGGCACTCGTTATGGAAACGGCTCAGAAACAATTAGCGTCCTATTCTCGAACGAATGCCGTAAGCGCGTCTACCCGAGCCGAAGAAACAAACATCACCGCAACCGCACCCTCCACACCCGAACGGATAGTAGCCGCTGTCGCATGCTGTTACTTCTGTGGAAGAGGGAAGCACAACAGATCTGAGGGTCCCGCGCGAAACGCCTTCTGTAAGAACTGTAATAAAAAAGGGCATTTCGCACGTGTTTGCAAATCGTCCGCCGTTGTCGCCGCCGCCGCTGCTACCAACCCCGGTAAGTCTATTATCGCTTCTCTCTCTACTCATAATTTTTCGGAAAGCCTGTCTCGTTCGACATTATGTGGGAGAATAAGGGGTAAAACGGTAAAAATACTCATAGACACTGGTAGCACTGAAAACTTTATACACCCGGACCAAGTTAAGAAGCTGGGGCTCGCTATCTCGCCAAGTACTGAACGAATCTTCATGGCTAGCAGTTCCCATTCATCCAGTACCTTAGGACATTGTATAGCATCCCTCCGTTTGAAAGATAGAGAATACCATAAGGTGAGGCTTTCTGTTATGCCAGACTTGTGCTGCGATGTCATTCTCGGGCATGATTTTCTATGTCGACTTTCTTCATTAGAAATACCTTTTGGGGGATCACTTACTCCCCTTACTGTGTGTGGACTTACTGCTATGAACAACATTGGCTATCCATCCCTTTTTGCGAATCTAACTTCAGACTGCCGTCCGGTAGCTATAAAATCCAGAAGACATAGCCTACCTGACTCGAAATTCATTCAGTCAGAAGTAAAACGTATGCTGAAAGAAGGCATTATAGAACCCTCGCAATCCCCTTGGCGAGCCCAATCACTAGTAATATCGCCTGAAAATCACAAGAAAAGACTTGTCGTCGACTATTCGCAGACAATAAACCGCTTTACGTTATTGGATGCTTACCCCCTTCCGCGGATAGAGGACATGGTGAACGAGATTGCCAGCTACCAAGTATTTAGCACATTAGACCTGACAAGTGCTTATCATCAAGTCGCGATAAAACCCGAAGAGCGGAAATATACAGCCTTTGAAGCTGCTGGGTCCCTGTATCAGTTTCGTCGAATCCCTTTCGGAGTGACCAATGGTGTGGCGAGTTTCCAGCGAGTGATGGATGACATGATAAAGCGTGAAAACCTTCTAGGTACCTACGCTTATATTGATAATGTCACTATATGTGGACGAAACCAGGCGGACCATGACAACAATTTGAAAAGATTCCTGGATAGTGTGGCAAAGTATGGCTTAACTTTGAATGCAAGTAAATGCTACTATTCACTCGGCTCCGTGAATTTGCTTGGGTATAGCATAAGTAAAGGGTCAGTAAAACCCGACCCTGACAGACTTAAAGGATTGATGGACCTACCAGTACCAAAAAACCTCTCTTCCCTCCGTCGAGCGATGGGAATGTTCTCCCACTATTCAAGGTGGATACCCAATTTTTCTGAGAAATTACATCCCCTGACTAGAGTAACTAGTTTTCCCCTCTCTGAGAGACAGTCGGATGCTTTCTTCCACCTAAAAAAAGAAATTGCCAAATCCTCGCTGACTAGTATAGACTCGGACTCCCCCCTTGAAATTGAAACAGATGCTTCCGAACATGCTATTGCTGCTTCACTAACCCAAAACGGTCGGCCCGCGGCTTTCTTTTCAAGAACCCTAACGCCTACAGAACAAAAGCATTCTGCTGTAGAAAAAGAAGCCTATGCCATTGTAGAAGCGATTAGAAAATGGCGACACTTGCTACTCGGGAAGCATTTCAAGCTCATCACCGACCAAAAATCTGTCTCCTTCATGCTAAACCCTAAAGGTAAAAGCAAAATAAAAAATGAGAAAATTACTAGGTGGAAATTAGAGCTTGCCTGCTTCAGCTACGATATAGTGTATCGCCCCGGAAAACAAAACGCGGCCGCCGATGCACTGTCTCGAATTTGTTCATCCGCAAAAATGAATAACAAATTGTTCGATCTACACAGGAGCTTATGTCACCCTGGAGTGACTCGAATGCTGCATTTCATTCGAAGTAAGAACTTGCCCTACTCGGTGGAAGACATAAGGGCTATGACTAGGTCCTGCCAGGTGTGTTCCGAGATAAAACCAAGATTTATTAAAGTGTCCTCCCAACCCCTCATAAAGGCGAGCAAACCGTTCGAGAGACTAAGTATGGATTTCAAAGGACCTCTACCTTCCAACTCTCGCAACAGGTACATACTGACCATTGTGGATGAATATTCTCGTTTCCCGTTCGCCTACCCTTGCGCAGACGTCTCAGCAGCTACGGTAAAGAAGCATTTGACCAACCTATTCTCCGTTTTTGGAAATCCATCTTTTGTGCACTCTGACCGGGGCACGGCCTTCATGTCGGATGAACTAAAGGAATTCCTAAATTCCCGGCGAATTGCCACGAGCAGAACTACCGCCTTCAATCCTCAAGGTAATGGTCAAGTGGAAAGATACAATGGAATTATCTGGCAAACAGTGAACTTAGCGCTGCGGTCAAATAATCTTCATGTTAGTAGTTGGGAAAAAGTTCTAGACGTGGCCCTCCATTGTATACGTTCGTTGCTCTCCACTGCTACTAATTGTACCCCTCACGAACGCATGTTTACCTTCCCCAGAAAATCGTCTACAGGTGAATCTATACCGACATGGATGACAAAATCTAAATCTGCTCTCCTGAAGCGACACGTGCTCGGTAGTAAATATGAGCCCTCGGTGGAAACAGTTGAGATCCTGGATGTGAATCCGAACTATGCCCACGTACGGCTTAATAATGGAAGAGAAACTACTGTATCTCTTCGTCATATTGCTCCCTTAGCAGAAGAAGCAATTCATTCCCAGCCACTTCTGGAATCAGATTCCACCCTTTTTGACCCACCATGTGCTCTGCCAAATGACCAACCCAACATACTCCCTTCGACACTCGAGGAACCTGAACACCTTCTTATGGTAAACCCTACTGACACCGCTAACTCTATCGTGGAGAATCTCGCTCCTCCTTGTCCTCAATCAACCTTCCAAGACGATAATTCGAGGCCCTCTCCGATCCTATATGATGCAACCAATCCGCGACGCTCCTCTAGAGTTCGTCGGAAACCTCGGTACCTAGAGAAAAATTACCAACATTGAACTCTTATATCTTTTCTCTTTGTTTCCTATTTCAGCCGAAATAGACTACTGCAGCGACCTGGTCCCTAAGAAGCTGACTGACCTGGACTTTCCCTGAGCGGCGGAAAATGTGGTAAAATCAGAAGAACTCTCCCATCAACATCCGTTGATTATCTCCCTTTTCCTACTTCCTGTACAGCCCCCCTCCCTTTACCTGATTCCTCCTTTTTCCGAGAGTCTCCTCGTGGTACGCACGCTACTCTTATGGACTCCTCATGTGAGGATTTAGTTCAATAAAGCCCACTTGAGCAGTTACTCCACTCTTTGCCTTATTCTGTTCTCGTTGGTCTCTCTTTTCATTACAATATATATATCCATTCATGTGAAATCACCTTTTTCTTCACCATATTCCCTCTGCTTCACTATTTGTTACCAAGTAAGATCTATGACTTACTTGTAGTTTCAAATACTTTTGCAAGCAAAATCCGATCCCGCATTTTGCTAAATCCTACCTTCTGATGAGAAGGAAAGTATTTCTTTGAAACTCTGCGGATTAAGACTATCCATCCACTTATTTTGTGCTTCCTTTTTAAAATTAAATATGTTTTTGACTCTTTTTCAAAGTGTTTTTTTAACATGTTTTATTAACTACTTGTTCTTATATATATATATATATATATATATATACGTACATACACACACATACACACACAATGTATAAAGTATAAACTATGAAACAGTCAACTCAAGTTTATGCAATGTTCATGACTTCCATTGTTCGAACATTCTGGATTGTCTAATGTCTTTACTTGAATTGTGTTTATTAGTTCTTAATTCCCTTAATTCTCCTGCAAATTGTTTGGTGGCCCGGAGGTAAAGGAAGGTGTGGTTAGAGATTGCACACCTCTTGCCACGAAAAGGTCACGCACAGGCACCCCTACGGTGGGTATTGATACTCTGTCAAAGACTGAAGGAGCCTTTTTCTTTTTTATGTCATCTTAAGTTAATAACTTTGTGGAATGTGTGTGTACACACATTGTACGATACAATCATGGATAGTATCAGATAGGTGACCATTTGGGAATCAAAGGTGACTTTGTGGCTGGATTTGGATCTCCCAACTGGCAGGAATTGTCATCCTACACTGGTGCTTGCATAAGCATGAAACTACAATTGGTAAAAAAGAATTACTTTAAGCCGCCCTCCCCCTCTTTGGGTAGAGCACTGTCGTAAATAATCTCACTCGCTACTTAATTGGCTGAAAAATGCGAGGCTTGCTGTTTGTTTGTAAATAAGCGGTTTGAGCACTATAAAAGTGGTGGAAGTTTGTTTAACAGACATTTGGTGAGGTTATTTGTGGGCGCTGCTCCAGTGGGTCGATTGGTAGAACTGCCGACTGTCAACACGATGGTTCTAGGTTCAATCCTCAACTTGGGAGAGGTGCTGGTTTAGCAGCACTGATGAGTTGTGATACAACAAAATAGTACTGTATGTTGAGGACTACAAATATAAATATATATATATATATATATAGGAAATTTATTACTGTGAGTCCAGAATGAGTTTACATATTGTTTCAGCTACCATTTTTCCATTCTTATTTGATTTTATAACTTAGTCCATCTATGAATTCTGACGATGCTAGTTGGATATTTCCTCTCTTTGAGGATCTTCCTCTAGCTGAAACAATATGTAAACTCATTCTGGACTCACAGTAATAAATTTCCTATATACTGCTCTGGCTACACATTGAGCACTCTAGTCCGGTTTTTTCACCACGGGTAAATAAATATTTATTTAGTAATGCTGAATGGCAAGAGTGTAAAATAGAATGAAAAGTTTCCATTGGTAAAAAAAAAAAAATAACTTATTGACACAAGGCGTAAAAGGAAAACAAATATTCTTAAGTAAAAAGAAAAAAAATGACATACCTCAGCTCTGTTGAGTGAAACCGCTCCATTAGTTACGCTCGGAGAATACCAAGGTGATCCATGTGCCGCATACCGAACATCTACAGTGCCTGGCTCATTTTCCATCACACTAAACAATTCAACGTTCTGATTAGACACATTTAATTTCTTGGCTAATAAACTTTTAAATTTGTCGAAAGGGCTCATTTTGGTGGCGTCAATTTTCAGAAATTTCTCTGGAGTAATACCTATCAAAAATAAACAAAAATATATATATATACATATATATATGACACAGAGAGACAGATAAAGAGTGACAGAGACAGATAAAGAGTGACAGAGACAGATAAAGAGTGACAGAGACAGATAAAGAGTGACAGAGACAGATAAAGAGTGACAGAGACAGATAAAGAGTGACAGAGACAGATAAAGAGTGACAGAGACAGATAAAGAGTGACAGAGACGGATAAAGAGTGACAGAGACGGATAAAGAGTGACAGAGACGGATAAAGAGTGACAGAGACGGATAAAGAGTGACAGAGACAGATAAAGAGTGACAGAGACAGATAAAGAGTGACAGAGACAGATAAAGAGTGACAGAGACAGAGATAAAGAGTGACAAATCTTTTTATTGAAAAAGCAAAGACTTCCATTCACTCACAGGCAGTAACAACTTGTAGCAAATAAATAGTTTTTAATGTTGATATTTTCTGATGAACAGATGAAAAAATCTTTTTAAATATTTTATTTTACCTTCAAACCGGATTGATCCGGAACGAGTCACCACCTCCTCAGTAATTTGCCGCACAATAATTGACACGTTGCACACCTCTGTATTCCCGTGAACCTTGTCATAGACTTCAGCTTGGAAAAAATATGTGTCATCAGGAACCCCTTTTGCCATGATGATGCTACCATTCTTTGCCACGCTGAAACGGATTCAAAATATAAACCAATCAGGAATCTACATTATATGCGAGGTGTCTCAAGTTTCTAGACGTTTTTTGTACAAGCATTTAAAACTGTTGTGGACTCTTGAAAATTAAACATATTATTGCTATACATCTTATGGGATGACTGATCGATTTTTATGATTTCAGGTTCTAATGAACAGCTACAACAGGAATTGGAATACACCCTACTAAAGCTTGATTGACGTAGTTGGTGAATTTCAAAAATGCAATTCTGATGTGAGGAAACTTTAAAAGAACGATATGCAATAAAATTCTGTTTTAAACTTGGAAAAAAATGACAAACGTACGGAATGCTTTAGACTGCTTTTGGACCATGATGAATCGAGCATCAGTTTTTGAGTGGTATAAGAGATTCAAGGAAGGTAGGAAGTCTGTGAGGGATGATGAGATGTGTGGGAGGAGTAAGAAAGTCAGAACACCAGAGCTGATTGGTCAAAATTTTATGGATAAGGACCGTAGTGTGTCTATAGAGACAATAAGTGCACAGTTTGATGTCAGTGTGGGAACTGTACACACAATTATTTGCAAGGAACTGAAAATGCCGAAGATTTGAGCAAAGTTTATTCCAAGGGTACAGTGTACAACTCCTTCCTTGTCACAGACTATTTGACCAAAATGAACATTAAAACAGTTCCCACAGGAGAGACATTGCGAGCCTATCTTTGTTTTATCGTTACTTTCATGGCACGTGCTCGTCTGAGCTCCAATCTCTAATTCCCCCCCTTCACGATAAACACCCGTCTAGCTGAAACCACTGTCAAAAATTTTCCCCACTCTTTATCTGTGCCAAAACCAAATCAGATTCCATGAACAAAGTTTCTTTCTTAGAAGTGCACGCCTGTGGAACTCTGTTCCTTTTGTCCATTTCCCATCTGACTACAACTTGGATGTCTTTAAGTCCAACAGAAACAAATTCCTGATGAACCGCCCCCTTAAGTAAGACACTTTATCAAATCTCCAATACTAATGATTACTACGATACTATCCCATTGATTACTGTACATGCAATAACCCTTATCCCTGAGTGGCTTCCGGGCCTTGATAAGTGGTGACTACCTTGTAAAAAACAGGGGATGACTTTTGAAAATATCGGCAAAAAAATAAAAAAAAAAAAAAAAACGACCCCTCTTTGTAGAAAAGTGCCTAACTGAGGGTGAAGGAATTAAGGTTTTTACCAAATTTTCCCATATTTGTCGTCCAAAGAGTCGAGCTTCTAAACGATACCAATCCCGTGAAAATCTGTCGCCTCTGTCGAAAGTTTTAGGCAGGCATACACACATACATATAAACAGACAGGTGAGACTAGCAAGGGCACCCGGCGTTGCCCAGGTGTTTAGAGGTGTAAAAGGAAAAAAAAACGTTAGCAAGGCGGGAAGCTCGAACACGTGACGAATGAAGGCGGAAAAGAAAGTGAAAGAAAACACAACATCTTACCGCTACGCTATGCGGCCATAGGAAGTGAAAAGCGTTCAAATTTAGCGATGTCAATCAAAAAAAAGTTGACTTGCTAGCAGGTGCAGAAACGAACGTTGGCTGAAGGCCAGATCAGCTGTTGCTGTTTCATTCATTTGTTGCCCCACGATGTTGGGGAAAACCAGCTCCCCACAAAAAGGGAGTGTCCAAATGAATAGCAATTGATCAAAGTTAATTGCTTTCTGGACATCCCGGCACGAAAGTTCGGGAAGCTGCCTTTGCTTTCGATTAGTTTCGCTTTTATATGAAAAAGCTGAACACATGAGAGGAAGGAATAGCGTGAATTTTAGAAAAGTCTATCAAAATAATCTAGATACGACGTCCCTTCACAAATCAGATATTATAATCTAGAGAGTATATAAAAAGTTCTAAAACCCTGTGAAAAAGTCTTTACTGGACATACAAAAAACGCGTGCCACCATTTTGTCTTTTTATGTTACATATAGGAGTTTCATTGAGAGAGTCTTATTATATGCACAGTCTTAGAAGAGTCTTATTATAAGTGATGCTTTTTCTTAGTGAGAGAGATTTATTAAGAGGGATGTTGTAAGACTCAGAGAGAGAGAGAGATTGTAAGAGACTTAGAGAGATTGTTCATGTTAGGAGAGATTCTTATATATTAAATGTTCATTCTAATTGTGTTGAATGGAAGAAGAAAGCTCTTGGAGTGAAGGGATAGTGTTCAGACAGTTCGGACATTGTGTAGACATGATGATGTTGAGACGTGTATGTAAAGACATTTTATAACACAAATATATAATACAATTGGACTTTACCTTTTCGTAAGAATCATAAGACAAGACGAGCTTTACAAAACACATGATGGTTTATTTCGTCACGACCGGCCGTGTTTCCATCACCAAGAATTCAAAGTCTCACATTTTAGTTTCAACGTGACGTCTCGCTCCCTATACGACTGCTTCCCTCTCAGTTTTCTCACTGACTGACTAACTCTAAAGTTTTTTCTCTATTCCTAGAACTTTCTATTTTCCGTGACGTCATACACATGTTAAAACATGTGCCTTCTTTCACGTGTCCTGGACATACGTGTCCAAAACTTTTCCTATTTCTCAGTAACCTATTTTTCCAATATGTTAAAAACATTATCTTATAAGCTGCATTTTTTTAATTTAAAATTTCATAAACTTGAGAGTTCACATTCTTTCCTTGAAATATTTATCTATATTCTAAACAAATGTTTGTTTTACATTTTTAAATTCTCACACGTAATCTATTTCTAAACTAAATTACGAGGTTCGAATTTGTCTATTGCTATTTCATTTTAAACTAAATTCTCCATTTTTATACTTACATGAAAAGGGGACAGCCCTTATCATGTAACATATATATATATATATATATATAATAAACCAAAGAACTAATATTTATTTAATATTTAAAATATATTCTCGTAGGATTTATTTAGATTTTGAATTTAACATTTCGACACAAAGACGATTTTCAAGCCTTTTCAAGGTAATAATAGAAATAAGGCCTTTAAGATTACTGAAAAATTTTTCCATATTATCAACATGTCCAAACTGGACTACATAATTTTAAAAAATAAACTATAGCAAAGTATGCCAATAGCATAGTACGACAATAAAAAAAAATGAAAATTGGCTAGTTAGAATCAAATTTTCTTCACTAATACAGAATTAGAATGGACACAGCTAAAGAGATAGATTCAGGTTTTATTATTTCCGGTTTGGAAATCAGAAAAAAAAAAACGTTAGCCATTATATTATCAGCAGCACAATTTTTTTTTTTTCAGGAAAGAGTAATTTGTTTTCATTTATTATAGTTTTTATTAATGCTTGAGAAAACTCGGCTGGTTTTCATAATTGATAATTAAAATTTTTTTTTTTTTTTGTTACAAATAAATCAAAATTATTTATATAATTGGAATGTTTTCTTTATTTGAAACATTTTTTTTTTTTAAATACTTTAATTTTTTGTTTTTAGATGCATTGCCACCGAGATGCAAAGGGTTACTGGACAATCAAATGAAACAATTGTTTATTTTTCTTTTAAGACAACTGCATGTGGTTTTATATCTGGGCACTTGGAGTTAGGGTAAACTAGTGAAGTCAAAAATTCTGCTAAAAGTGATAGAA
>NW_027633416.1:0-44462 GCF_053919585.1 Euprymna scolopes
GGGTATTTATAAAAATTAAATTATATGTATTTCCCTGTATATTTGCATTATGATTTTTATAAGTTTACAAACAAGGAGCCCCAATGCTATCTAGAATTGAATAACTGTAAACAAATATTAAGTCGTCGCGTTATCTAGCGTCATCGTTTCTTTTTTTTTTTTTTTTTTTTTTTTTTTTACTTCAGTCGAGATTAATTTCCTGCTCTAGTTAAGTCCTTTACAGTGTAAAGGGAGAAATATTAACACGCCTCCCAGCAATTACTTAATTCACAATAAATTGAAGTCTGAACTGCACTGTAGAGAATCCCTAAATTCTGACTTGATTACAGTGTAAAATGTATAAGTCAAGTCTCATAGGTCAATTGCGCTCTAAAGAGAACCATTCATATAGAACGCATGGTTTATAAAACAAAATCGTTCGATAGTTATAACCGTTTTTCTTATACCTAGTAATCCTCGAATATGAACGTGTGCTGTATCCGAGAGAAGGTACAACTTGCCTGCCCGCAGTGGCCTTGTATATTACACCTAGCAGAATCTAGTGTTGGTTCTATAAAAATTTTCTGGCAATAGTTGTTTCACCTAATGTTTTTAAACATTAGGTGAAACAACTATTGCCAGAAAAGATTTAAAAGAAAGAATCATAGTTTAATTGAACCATTGATTTTTAACGCGCCCGTGTCTTATTAATAGATCACTTATTAATGTTTTGTAATTATATAAACACAATTTTTTGTATTAAGGTATAACATACAAAAGCCGAGTGTCATAATTCGCTTGCATTATAAAATGTCATAGTTCAATAGTGTCCTAAAAATATACATTTCGAACGTGCCTTGGCCTTTCAAATTAATCTACGTTTGATGTTTTAGTCTCGGGCTTGCTGCGTGTATGGAAATAAAGCTTGTTCAATACGTTTGTGACGTTAGATTTTATAAACGAGTTAACTTTGGACAAAATCAACTTCATTTCTTGCATTGTATGTTTCTATTATCGATTTGGATACTTATCAGACGCATTCGATACATAACCTACATAGAACCATCTCCAGACATATCAAGTCTATTAGTGTGAAATTTAAAATAAATTCACCCAGCTGTTTTTAGGACGTTAGGACATGAAATCATACACGTACATATATACATACACGCAGAGTTCATTTTATATAATAAAATAAATGTTTACAAAAAAGTTGGTTATTTCATTGTCAACAGTTTTTACTTGCACTTGTTGAAAGACGAGTTAAAAAATACGTAAATTTGGTAATCATAAAGTACATTTTCATTTCCTCGGTATTCAGTGTATATCTTTGTAACTCTCACTATTCCTTTGTCAGATCTCCGCACATATAGCATCAAAAGAAAAATGACAAATCACTTAATAAGATAATGTCCAAAACAAGTGAGAAAATTGATAATTGCTTAAGTTATCCTAATTGAAATTCCACGTGGAAATCGTATTTCTGCTGCAAGAACTCATTTAGATTTTTTTTTCTTTCTGATAGACAATCATGTGTTCTCACCTAGAGAGGGCGTACGGCTACGTAGTGGACAGCATAATTTGATTATATATAATTAGAACGTTTTAAAGTATAAATCCGTGAATACCTATCGACGTAAATAATTTTATGTATTTATGATGAACAACCAATTTTATAGAGCAAATTATTATATATATTGAAAGACCCTGCACTTAGAAAGATACTGCGAAATGACTAGAAGAATATAGGCAAGACGTATCTTATTTAGAAATAAAAACATATCTAAAGCAATACAATATATATATATATATGTACATACATACATATATATATATATATATATATATATATATATATACACGTGAGTGTGTATCGACTTCTCTTTCGTATAATATTCTCCATATAATTATCCACAGCCACTCAGAAAACTATTTTCAATAATTGTGCTGATAAAAAAAATAGCGTCCATTCGCAGCTGAACATTTTGCTAACTGCATTTCATTTCCTCTGATGATATGTGCCATTGTTGAAAATCTATGGATTAAGGAAATTAAAATAACCCCTTTTATATATTCCTTTGGCAAACAATAAATTCTTAAATCATATGTCTCTATATGTTTTTTTTTTCAGAATTTAAAATTGAACCACGAACCTTATATATTGCTCTATTCTTAAATATTGAACATTTCCTTTTTGGCTAGGATCTTCTTGAAAGTATTACTTCAAGTAACATCTATCAGGATTTTTCATCTGAATTTCTATCAGCGTCTTATATATATATATATATATATATATATATATATATATATATATATTCATGACGTATTCTCTATCTTAAAAAAACATCGTTTCCGAAACGATCATAAAATTTATAGATTTAGTTTGCTCTTCCTTTTGAAACCGATTTTTAATTATACATTATTAATCCTTTTACTCAATATAAAAAATAGTCCTAAGATATCTACGCCTATCGAGCTTATTATATATATCTATATTACAACGGTCACTGTTTTCTTTTAATTGTATTAATGCATTTATAAATAAATTAAAATAAACTTCGCTCTTTAGACTGCTGTACCAATTCCCTGTTATATATATATATATATATATATATATATATATATATATATATATATATATATATATATAAAGTAACATGATTGATAATTTATAACTAAAATTAAGAATTAAAAATCGGTTTTATAAGGAAGTAAAAACACAATCAATAAATTGTACGATCGTTTCTTTATTGTAATATACATTGAGTCTTAGACACTAATTTAATCATAAATCTCCTCATCAGCAAAAATATTGGGTGGGTTTTTTTTTCTAAATACACCAAAAATAAACCTAGCATGTTTTGTAGGTAAGGTGGATGTATTTTTAATGGTTCACCTTTTAAAATGCGTACGTATCATTTTCAATGCATCATTTGGATGGGAAATGTATCAAATTTATCAAAATCAAAAGTACAACGAGCGATGTTTTCTCTTCTTTTATTTGAATTGCATTAATGAATGTACTAATACATGAAAATATACTCTGCTCTTTAAACTCCCCTGTATATATATATATATATATATATATATATATATATATATATATATATATATATGTGTGTGTGTGTGTGTGTATATACATACATATATGTATGTATATATATATATATATATATATATATATATATATATATATATTTATATATGTATACGTGTATGAGTAAAAAATTAGTATTGTATTTTTGAACACCAGCATTACAGCATTTAACATGAGCTTAAACTTAATATTGTTATATGGTCACAAAGTTTCCAATCAGCACCATTCGATTATTAAATCCATAATAGCATCAATCTACTAGAATCTCTAGAATCTCAGCCGACAAAAAGAATTTCGAGCCAAACTCCATGTTTTACAATAACCCTTAAATAATGTAGGATATAGGTCCAGAAGTTTAAAAAGACGGAGTTGTTTTTTTTTTAATGAATTAAATCTATCAAAATAAATTATTCTCGAGTAACTATTTTCCAGAAAAATAAAAGCCTGGATTTTATCATATGAAAAGCAGAATTATCACAATTGTTTCTACTTTTTTTAATAGAAATTTAAATTTTAATTTTTTTGAAAACCACATCATTCACTCAAAGTTTTATCTCGATTGCTAAAACATTAAAATGCATTTAAAGAGTTTTGAACTAAATGATTTTTTATTCGTCTAAATAAAAGTTAGGATAATTAGCTATAAGAATATGCAAAAATATAATCTGTATATTTGCATGTACATTGTGTATATATATATATGTATGTGCGTATATGGCTGTATGTATGTGTGTGGATATATGCGAATATACGTGTGTATTGGCATATGTATTCACTCTAAACTGCATAAAACCCGTTCATTGGCAATGAACTCAAAGAGCGAGTGGACTTATCGTGGCTGCTACGAACATTCAAAATGAAACCCTTACCCTTACCATATGACACATACACACATCCTTTTTCTATCTCTCTCCCTCTGTCTCTCCCTATATATCTCTCTCATCTATGTCATATAATCCAGTTTTTAGCTAAACAACTAAAAACACCCAAATCTTACAAAACAAAAAATTGAAATTCCTCCCGCTCCTCTCCTTGCACCCCCTTATATCTCCTTCTCTCACCCTCCGCATATCACTATATTTCAGTCCAAGCCTAGCTGAATTTGCAAACCCCCACACACTACAATCTAATGTATTTTAAACTACAAAAAGTAATTATTGCCGTCTCCCCTTATAATTACTGCTTTTTCTTTTTTATTGTATTTTCTCTAAAATCGTTTACCAAATAATAATAACCATTTCATTTAATCTATTGATACTACTCGATCGTAGATATAGTTCGGCAATCGAAACATGAAACAGATAAAATGGTAATAAATAATAAAACGTATATATATATATATATATATATATATATGTATATGTATATATATGTATATATATGTATATATATATATATATATATATATATATATATATATATATATATATATATATATATATATATATATTTCTTGCAAATATAACCCCGAAGTAAACCAACTATGGAGATTACCAGTCAGATGGGTGACTGTTTTGGGAATGTTTGGTATCGTATGTGTTACAAACAACAACTTCCTATGTCGGTGTTTCCCCCATAGGTAAACAAGAAATTACCGGAAAAGTTATCGTATTTTTTTGCAAAATAGACAGTTATTTATAAATGTTAATGCTTTTTGGGTATTGATTCTTCAAAGCATTTCCTAATCAATGGTATGTTAGCAACAGTGTGCTGACTAAATTAAAATTAATAGTTTATTTTTCAAAGATTTGCAAAATAATGAATGTATATATATATATATATATATATATATATATATATATATATATATATATATATATATATATAGAGAGAGAGAGAGAGAGAGAGATAGATTGATAGGTATTAATCTGAAAGTATAATAATTATGAACATATTATCTGAATTACACACTACAAAACACAAAAGAAAAAAGAAAACACATTAAAAATTCGCATTTTATCATTTAAAACTGATACCTAGCAGTTTATATTTTGTATGTGTTTTGTTTGTTTTAACTACAATCTTCACCCTCCTTACAAAAATCGGAATCAGAATCAGGAAGAAGACCAAATCGGTAAGTGTATCGAAATAGGGACACATTTTAGAATCCTCCAATCACAAATATATATATATATATATATATATATATATATATATATATATACATAGTAAGTAATTTATATATTATATGTGGCGATTAAGCTACACTGAATATTCTGCGTTTCATCCAACTATAGGATTCGTCAGGCTTATGCGCGAATTCGCGCATAAGCCTGACGAATCCTATAGTTGGATGAAACGCAGAATATTCAGTGTAGCTTAATCACCATATATATTTTATAAATTGCTAACTAGCTCTACCTACGTATTGAGCACTTTTGAAGTAAATACTTAAAGTTTACGCATAAATCTATACTTTCGTATATTAAATTTATGCGAATAAATGAAGTAGTTATATATATGCATACATATATATATATATATATATATAGTGAATAAATTACAAACGTCTATATTTCAAAGTTATTCATGTATTGATGTTGACCATCTTATAATTTATTCTCTTTATTCAGGTTACATTTACAATTCTTGACAGTATCATTTTCGTAGCGCAAAATCACTCTCTTAATTATTATATGAATTAGTAAACCTATTTTGCCCTAAACTCATCAGAAGTAATAGCAGCAATCAATCCGTAAACAAAAAATAACATCCGTTTTGACATGAGTAAACTCCGAAAATTGAAAGAGAACTTGTCAATGCCTTATAATGTGATTTCATTACGTCATTTTGAATATTTGAAATAAAGTCAACAAACCGAAATATTCGTACTAAAATATTCTATTAATTTAGGGGTATTCTGCCAAAATAGTTTATTTGATAATTAGTAAATGTGTTTATCCCGATAATTGTTTGATACTTATGAAAATAACGTCAATAATTATAACATATTACCCAGGTTTGCATATATGAAACTAAAATTTAAAAAAATCTTCATTCATGGTTATATTAAATTATTTATAAATTTGAATTTCAAACCATACATAATTAAGTTCACGTAACTATTTTTATCAAGTTTATTACTATTTCAATCATAAGTCTGTATATTAGTTTATTCTAAACCTATAATTACGTTTGGTTTAGAATTATAATTACACTAAATACTCAATTGTTAAACTTAAACGTAAATAGATTTACCTCCCTTAGATCAAATCCATCAATATATTAACTAATTGTTTTTTTAACATTTATTCTCTCATCATACATAACCCATTTCCATCCATATTCCACTTATAAGTAATGTTTATGCACTTCTAATGTATTTCACTTAATATTATTTAATGAGTTATTCAGTGTATATTATAAATCAGTTAACAAATACGTTCAATATAAAATGTTATTATTTAATCCATTTCAATCGGTAGTCATAAGTCATTAAGATACAATTCATTTCTCTATAATACCTAGCTTAAATTTATTAGTGCTTACATTTACCTTTATTTTTTATTTATTTATATGTTATTATTTTTATAAATATCATTATTATCATTTAAATTATTTTGAATGTAATATTTTGAAGTTCACATTTAACATACGATTACTAATTCCAAAATCAAAGATCAAGTATTAATAAAAATAATCGAACAAGTTACTGAGGTAAGTATAATTTTAGTTTAACATTGAATAGTTTCTAATCCCCTAATAATTATGTTTCAGAGTTTCCTAATCTCATAATAATATGTTCTCTTAGTTTTAATTAGATAAATACATCTTTAAGATATATCTGATTCTAATTTTACTTTAAGTTTATCAGCAATTATAAATGTTGGTACAGCTTCTTTTGATTTAGTCAAGTATGTTTCCCCTTGGTTTCTTATCTCATTCAATCATTCACTCCTGAATCTTACCAAATCGATTCTCTCAGATAGATAGATCCTGTCGAAGTTTTAAGAGCTGGAAAAACGGCTTAATGTATCCGCTATTGTCATGTCCTCTCCTTGTATTTATTATATTTTTCTCTCGTATTAGCACCTACTATAAAGGTCTTGAAATATTGCTAGTATCTTACATTCACTCTCTATATGTATAGACCCTATCACCATTAAGATAGTGCTTCACTCATGTACGGTAAAATGTGTATGACGTGGTATTTTTAATGCTGTAGTCAGGTATCTGAGTTTATACAGACTCGCAAACTCCCATATTTTGTTCAATTCTGTTGGACCTGTAACTTGATAATATTTGATTAGACTATGTTGTCAATTCTTGTTCTTAATGAAAGTGGTGTTGGTAAACTTATACCATGACGGATCCTAGCAAGGAGTCTACTAGATGAAATCAGTTTTGATATATTTGCATCAAATGTTAATTTCTTATTCTATGTGGCTGAAGAGCTTTAGTGCCGAGATTCTTGTTTGAACGGGCAATGAAGGGTAATTAGTTAAAGCAGTTCCAGCAATGGAATCTAAAAAACTGTTGGGATTTTTACATTCACAAAGCAAGTACTGATATACCAGAAATAGAAGATAAAAAAATACTGCTATACAAGTCTGATTTTTTTTATATTTCCATGATAGGCTGATGCTACTCTAACATTGTATTAGCGTGTAATTATATTTTTCCACGTTTTATTACTATTTGTTTTAGGTTTGTAAAACCATCAGTGTCTACTTTCTGTAGAACCATTATATGACATCTAATAATTATAACAGTGTTTCTTAGAGGTCCTGACATTATTTTAACATGAAATCTATGAGGTTTACTGTTGTTTTACAGTTTTATGCTAAGATATACTAAAGTTTCATCTCTTTAAGAAATAAACAATGTCGTAATACTGCCAAATATTAAGCCCGTCTAGAGCTTTGTATATATTGAATAAACAATTTGTATATTCTTTTGTTATCGTTGCGTCTGCTGATGTTGTTGACTATTTTTTTATTTTACTGTTTTGTGATCTTGCCCTCTATTTTGATTGGTTGTTTGTGCAGTGTTTGGCTTTTTTTACATGCTTACGATTTCATCTCAGGCCTGGAAAGCTTTATGGCGAAAATCATGACTTTTACCATAATTGAGGCAACTGTCTTATTTCTTGTATTGCATATTGGTGTTTCATTGTTAGTATCATTCAGCAGACCATAGGTTATTCTAAAAAGGTGTTAGAAGCGGCATACATTTTGTCTATGTAAAGGCTACTTTAAAATTACAGATGTTATATTTGTTTAATAATGTTTTCTCTTTCTTGCTTCTAACCACACTTTGTATAAGATCTGTCATTCTTTATTTTGCTCCGATTATGTCAGCATCTATTGCTAAGTAATCCCATAACTTTTGCTATACATGACATTAATTTAAGACGGCTTACTCTTTAATTCCCTGAAGATTTCAATTGTTTTTTGAAATTATTAGAATTATTTAAGGAGAACATCTTTATCCTGTCGTTAGCGACACGTGTTGAAATTTATTAGTCGTTCGTTACCGTCATATATTAAAATATGATTTGCTTGGTCTTCAGTTTTTACTTTATAAATTATAAGAAAAATACGATATCTTTTTAAACAATGGAAATGGTGCTACCAGATTTATTAGATTTCCCGTGAAATTATGAAATATTGTTGCATAAGCCATCGCAAATATGGTTATGTTTAAATAGCAAGAAAATCAATATAGCGTCAAAATGAATCACACGTGCACAAATTAAAAACAAATATTTATCTACCTCCAAAGACTCATATTCATTGTACGATTCTGTAAATTGCGTTTTTTTTTTCGCTGTTTTCTGTGGGAAATTCTTTACGCTTAGACTCGTTTTCTTTATATTTTTAGAGACTCTAATGTTCATTTATTTCATAATTGTTATCCCACGCCGCCATCATGTAATGAAAAAATGTATAGTTATAACGTAGACAGTGTTGACATTAATAATTTATTAGCGGGACCTGTAGATATTTGACAGCCGCATATTTCATATGTAATATATTACTGCTGGACATTTTGTCGACGTTCAGTGTGAAGGGAGACCCTGCGATATTTTTACATCATTTATCTACGTAATAAGGATTAAGTAGTGTGAGAGTATATCTGGTTATTTAGGTTTATCTAAAAAAATATATAGACGTCTTTTACATATGTCCATTGTGTGAACGCCCGACGCAAACGGAAACGGCAGGATTTACATATACATTTTCTGACAGAACATATACTTCCATTGTATCCTAGCCAGAAAACCGAGAATGTATATTTAAGCTTCACACACTGACCAAAATTGGCATTTCTTTGCTTTATTTATTTATTTTTTTTTTACATTGCCTCCCGGTGATCGGGGGATAACATGCTACAAACACTAAATGAGCATATATATATATATATATATATATATATATATATATATATATATATATATATATATATTTCTTTAAGTTTTACATTTGGATTTTACTTTCACTGGATTTTTTATCTTCCACCAGACTATCCATTCCTGTGTAATCACCTTTTTCTTTATCATATTCCCTCTGCTTAACTTATTTTGTTTTCAAGTAAGATCTTTGACTTACTTGTTGTTTCATCAAATACTTCTGCATGCAAAATCCGATCCCGCATTTTGCCAATTCCTAACCTCTTATGAGAAGGGGAGTATTTCTTCGAAACTCCGCGGATTAAGGACTATCCATTTATCTAGTGTTTCCTTGTCAGATTAAATATGTTTTTAACTCATTTCAAAGTGTTTTTTAACATATTTTATTAACTGTTTGCTCATATATATATATATATATATATATATATATATATATACACACACATAGATGTGATAACATACTACAGCCATTGAATTAGTATACACATACACACACACACGTATATATATCAAAAAGGACGATAGGAGATGATAATATACTACAAAAATTAAATTAGCATATATATATATATATATATATATATATATATATATATATATATTACCATTTTACCTGTTTAGTTAAACATGTTTCGGTTACCGAATAATATCAACGACCCGGTACCTTCATCAGACTTTACAATCTTATGAAGTTACTCAGTCGTTGATACGATTCGATAACCGAAACCGAAGTTACTGGGTCGTTGATACGAGTCGGTCGCCGACACATGTGTAACTAAACATATACAACGTAATAAATATATGTATATTTCCTCTGCAATACTATTGATTACTTTCTTCAGGTTTTATTTATTGCCGAACATTATTTTCAACTTTTATTAGTTGTTTCATGACGTTTCGACCAATTATTCCTCTGGCCTTCGTCAGGTGGTAACTGCGACAGATAGGAACTCTGAATATCCTGACTGCATTCACTGAAATTACTGCCTTCAGTAGTTGTTGTCGTCTCACCGCGTAAGACTCACAATAAAATTATTATACCATTCGGTACAGACCCGACCATGGAAGATCAGATATTAAACCTGCATTTAAAAGACCAAAAAAATTCAGCCTTGATCGCACTTCGGGACTCGTGGCGCAGCTGATGGAGACGTTGAATCTCCTCGGTTCTAGGTGAGAATTGTCTGAAGGTAGCGGTTTTAATCCTACCCAAAGCCGGCCAGATACTTACTTGGCCAAAACGTGGTGAGACGACAACAACTACTGAAGGCAGTAATTGTAGTGCATGCATTCATGAGATTCAGAGTTCCTATTCATCACGGTTACCACCTGACGAAGGCCAGAGAAATAGTTGGCTGAAACCTCGTGAAACCACTAATAAAAGATGAGGATTATTGTCCGCAATAAATAAGTTTGATAAATAATAATCATCTCAATGAATTCCAATTTAATAATGTGAACTACGATATATTGTGAACTAAGTCACTCTTACTAATTATGTTTAGCTTCCTCCTGATGCAAAGTGATGGTTTAATAACTAGAGCAGGATTTAATCGATTTGATTGACAAGTGAACGATTTCACCGATTTCGATGAAATAAAATTTGTAAGAGTGAAATATACGTTGATCCTCATTCAACCCCGAGAAATGCAGGGTCTCCCCGCTACTATAGTTTTTTTTTTTCTGGAACCAGGAAGAGCCCAGAATAACAATAACAAATTAGAATAATATAGATTTTCAAGTAAACGCATTTCGCATATTAGCACTATTTACAATGAAATTCAAGCACAGACAAGTATCGTAATCATATGCATTAAAGTTTTACGCACTGCTGTTTATGTTTAACTTCAAGATCAAATACTATCTAACAATAGATATTAGAAGAATAGATTTCGACCGAGAGATTACAATCCAGTCATTGCCATAACTTTATCTCATGGAATTTGAGGACTAAATATGAAATATGAAAGGGAGTGTTTTTGCTGACAATAAATACATTAGCCCCATTATATGTATGCATTGAAACAATTATTTCAATGCAATCTAGTTCGCTGATGTCAATCTTTAACATATTAGTGCAACATCCGTTAAAATGTTCTATTGAAAACATTAGCATTATATTGTTTTCCTCCTTACGTCTCAAACTTTGAGTAAATAATGCTGTGAAATAAAAAAGAAGTTTTCTATTCACAGGAGAAATAACCAATGTTATAGAATTTTAAATAGTAACTATTTGGGCATATTAAAAACAAAATCACGAGTAAGTCTGTTTTAGTATCCTAAAGAGTAAGTGCTCTGCTACGCTTCTCGTACGACACAGTGTTTAGCGATATTTAGGTTAACCGTTAGTTCTTGGCGATTTTGTGTCAATTATTATCATTCGATTCTGTAATCATATTTTGCTCTTAGGAGTAAGTACTTTCATTCGTAGTTGTCACGAGAAAATCATGGAAGAAGTGATTATCTTACCAAATGCATTTGTATACATAAAAAAGAAATGCGACTTTTAAGTAAAGGAACGTTCATGGCTCATTGTTTTGAAATGCTCCTGTTAGGATGATCCTCTTACGGAATGCATTTCTGCATACAGAAATGAAGGGCATCAGCCGGAGAAGTCGATTCGAGTGGGCATTTATTCTAGCAAAGAATCCTAAAAAAAAAAAACTTGTTCAATTTCGTACGGATGAAATAAATTAAATCGTCAGTATCGGGGATTAATTAGTCATTTATATTACTGGACTGATTAATTCGGTTTTTCGATATTCAAGTGAGATTATATGAGAGTATAAGTTCATGGGTTGGTGAAACGATTAATTATCGTTCCGTAATTTATTGACACATGTTAAAAATATATTATTTTAATTATTGCTAGATATTTTATATTATTCACACAACATCCGTCTTTATAATTATCTTGTATAACTTTATAATTATCTTGCATAACTTTTAAATTATCTTGCATAATTTTATAATTATCTTGTATAACGTTAGGATTATCTTGTATAACTTTATGATTATCTTGTATAACTTTATAATTATCTTGTATAACTTTATAATAATCTTGTATAACTGTCTAATAATCTTGTATAACTTTATAATTATCTTGCATAACTTTATAATTACCTTGTATAACTTTATAATTATATTGTATAACTTTATAATCATCTTGTATAACTTTATAGTTATCTTGTATAACTTTATAGTTATCTTGCACAACTTTATAATTATTTGCATAACTTTATAATTACCTTGTATAACTTTATAATTATCTTGCATAACTTTATAGTTATCTTGTATAACTTTATAGTTATCTTGCATAACTTTATAGTTATCTTGTATAACTCGAAGACATGGATGTGTTAATGCAAGGAGGAAATAATAAATAATCGAGTCTAGTTTTAAATAGAATTTCAAAGTAACCGCCAAACATTTCGTGCTCTGTATTTCAATGATAAAACTGAGGTTGCGAATATAATTAAATATGTGAATGCGTCAATCAATCGATGGGGAACTCATATTACGAAATTTTTTTTAAAAACATTTTAATGAATCTTTTTTATTTAATTGTATTTTATTTTTGTTCGTATTTGATACCTTATTTTCAGTTTGTGTGGATTTTTTAATATTATTACGCATTAGTTGCTATTAAAGTAGTCCATTACTAAAATGTTACAGCGGTTCGTTATCAATTCTAAAAATATTTTGGCGTTCGTATTCATTTCACTAATAATCATTCAATATGAAATCATGTTTTAAATCTTATGTGTAGTGTATATTTTATACTCCTTAATATAATGAGATGTACTATAATTATATATATGCGCATGTGTATATACATACATATATATATATATATATATATATATATATATATATATATATATATATATATATATATATATATACAAGATGAAAATCGGTTTGAAGAGAAATTGTTTCAAACTTGTATTTAAACATGTTTCCAAAATGGGCAAGCATGACTTAAATCTAAAACTATATTGTATGCTTTAAAATTATATTTTATACCTTAGCGAATGGCTTAGTAATAAATGCATAAACATACCTTAATAGTGTTACAATAATTACTAAAATTCATTTGACTATTATAATATGCTTAATAAACCATTATATGTAAGATCCAGTCACTTTACCTGTAAATGTTAGAGTGTCTTGTTCGTTTAGTATTAAGGCATCTCTTTCTCAGCCCTTAGAAGTCTATCTTTCTATTCTTTTATATATATATATATATATATATATATATATATATATATATATATATATATATATATATATATAACGTTTTACCTTTCTGTATGTATGTACATATTCGTATAAAGTTACGAGTAAGTATATATATATATATTTATATATATATATATATATATATATATATATATATACATACATACACATATACGGTTGTAGAAGTATGTACATATTTATGAGAGAGAAAGAGAAAAGCAAAACAGGGAGACGAAGTGGCAATGTAATTACCCTTAGCAATTTACAGCGAATTAAATAAGTTATTTCGCTGTAGTAAGCTACCGTTTCTATATTTACCCAGTCTATGCTAAGATGCTCCCGTAATTTCTAATTATTTTTCTAGACAAAAAAAAACTTGTTGTGCAGCTAACCTGACACTTATGTATTTTCCTATTACGAGCAATTAGCCCTAATCACAGATTGCGCGATTTGGAACTTTATACATCTGAAAGTACACACTAAGTAATTCAGCTACTGTGAATGTTAAAGTCTGCTAATGTCTCTAATATATATATATATATATATATATATATATATATATATATATATATATATATATATATATACAGGGTGAACAGAAAGTCATTGGACCAATTCAAAAGTGGTTTATTAATAGAAAATCACAAAAATATAAATTAAACATGAATGACAATTATAAGTTAGGAAACCAAGAATAAATTCAAATTATTTATTTTCAATGTGATATCCCTTCCTTTCGATTTGACGTTCAATTCTCTGTCTGAATTTACCAACCGAGCCACGCAGCCTTTCCTGAGGTATTTTAGCCCATTCACTCAGAAGAGATGTTTTCAAAGCATCAACACTTGGATGAGCAACAGAACATACCTTTGCCTCCAACAAAGACCACACCGAAAAATCCATGGGATTCATATCAGGCGATGCAGAAGGCCACATCTCCTTACTCTAGAATCTTGGAAAATGACGTTGGCCCCAGTCCTGAATTTTTCTGGAGGTGTGGGATGGTGCTCCATCTTGTTGGAAGGGTAAAGGCTGATCTTTGAAGTGTTTCTTTATCTCTTCAAATGCTGGAACCACAATATCGTTAATGTAGCGATCTGTGTTGATCTTAATCCCCTGCTCCACGAAAATCAGAGGTGACTTCCAAGAGTTGGAGACTGCAGCCCACATCATGAGGGAATACGGCTTTTGTCGGCGGAAAACTATTCTCACGGAGGCATCAATGTCTGTTGAAGATTTTGCGTAAACTCTGTCGTTCTGATTGTTAACAGTCGCTTCAATTGTGAAGAGTTTTTCATCAGAAAAAACGATATCTCGCTCTGCCGTGCCAGCCTTCAGTTCTTCAAGAAGAAACTTTGCTCTTTCAAGTCTCTTGTGCTTTTGGGCAGGTGTGAGGTACTGTCTCTTTCTCGTCTTGTATGGGGACAACTGGAGATCGTTTTTTACGATGGTTCTCATCGAGGTCACGCTCACATTCATGTATTTAGCCATTTGTCTTGCAGATCTCTTCGGGTTCCACCTTACTCTCTCTTGGACAGCTTGAATCACCTTCTTTTTCGAGCAGTGCGAGGTCTTCCACTTCTAGGGCGGTCTTCAGATGTACCAAGTTTCTTAAATCTGTTCACAACATGGTACACGGTGGATTTAGCCACTTTCAAGAGCTTAATAATCTCTGAGTTTGCCCTTCCCGCGCAATGAAGCTGAATTATGGTCTCTCGTTTGCTCATTTTTCTGAAAGTTTAAACAAAATTATTTTAATATTTTTGTTGAAAATAATAAGATCAATAGTTAGACTAAATACTTACTTTATTCGAAAAGAGAAAAAGTGATTTTAACAATATTTAATTTTAAAACTAAAAATGGTCCAAGGACTTTCTGTTCACCCTGTATATATATATATATATATATATATATATATATATATATATATATATATATATATATATATATATATATATATAAGCATGCGTTTTACAGAAAATCAGAAAAGAACAGTACCGGCGGCCTCAAATCCAAATCAATGAGGACATTATGTTATCTCCTATGTCGGATTCTTTTTGGGACAACGTTTATATCTGTATAAAAAAAAACCATAGGTTTACGCGCGTCTGGCACCGGAAACCATATACGTTCTTGTCTTAGAATTCTTATTGACACTGGTGATATCATTGTTAATCGAATCTTCTTTGACTAAGATATAAAAAAAATATTACGCTATTTCCTCTGTATAAAATATTTTGATTGCAATGATTCCTCTCTAGACACATGCACCTCAGGATTGAGACAACAGATGTCACATAAAATTCCTTATGTCTAGACAATTAGCCACTATCTTATATAACTTTAGAACGACGTTTTAGACACATTTAATAGTACTAATTAAATCGTACATTTCATACTAAGAGCAACATATTTACAATAGCAGCCATCTTTAGAGGAATTAATTCCCGTTTTCTCCTCTTAATACTTAGTCCTTTTACCGGCCTCCTCAAGGGCGGAAGGAAATATACACATTTTACAGATATTGTGCTTGCCCCCTTTATAACTAGATGATAAACTCATAGACATAACACGACCTTTCAATTTCCCCGATAAAAAAATAATTTCTTCCTTCTCAAATTCCTCTGATTCACATTGACTGAGAGCTGACAATGCGATTATTTCAGAGTCTACCCTTTAAGGCATAAACGAACGCTGCAAAATTGTTCAAATGTAGCGGCATTCTTTACAAGTCGTTTTAAACAAAGATAAACAAAATGTAAACATAATAACCGCTCCTAAAAGAAAGATTAAATACTGAAGCTTACATTTACCTATGCACACAATAACAGCACCACACTATCACCCCAAAACAAACCGTGAAAAACTATTAAGGATACCATTGTAAATTTTTTCGATTTCGGAGCCACTTGACAAACCTTACAAGATGCTATATTTTGTTATTGCTTACTTTGTTTTAGCACAGGGTGTTTTAAAATCATTTTTATACTTTTTGCTAGATTTAGTTTTTATATGTGCGATTGAAATTATTTACAGATTTTCGTACGTTTGGCTAGACTACCATCATGTTATTACCTTGCCAATATAGGACAATGAGAGAGATAGAGAAAGCGAGCGAGAAAGAGAGGGAGAGAGGAGGGGAAGAATATATACTGAGACAGAAAGAGAAAGAGTGGTAATAAAAGCTGGGCAATTGTGCATAAAAGCAGACCCCAAGTTTAAATACGCTGGCAGGTCTTCCTAATGAGGCTTGGAAGCGCAAATTCGGTAAAATACTCCGGCTATTCTTATAAACTGCTTGCTCATATATTTGGATAAAGTACAAATATATTGTTTTTTCATACATACTCACGTTTTTTTTTTATTAATGTTCCTAATTTAAATTTACTTTATTTTTACCTGCGGAATCGCCGATTAAAAAAGATGTTTCGGCAATAAAATCTACTGGATTCTACTTATTATGTTGTTTGAATTTAATTTTTTTAACATGCGTTAAATATTCATCTGTTTAAACTATTAAAGAATTTTTAGAGTAAACTACACTCTATATTTATTAACCCACCCTATATGATAAAAATATAGAAAAACACGTAAATCTTTTATGAATTGATTTTTTAAATTTTTATTCGCATGCCGTTTCAAACAACTATTTAAGATTATTAACTGGAATTTTCTTTAATACTATGATGTAGGAGTTGAAAAGGACAGGGAATACTTGAACAACAAACGGAAACTACTAGGAATGCTACCACTGATTTCGGCCACTCTAAACAGTTAATATACAGTGAGAATCCCTAACTTCTAAAACTTGTTTTGTATTTCCATTACTATTCTAATAGGCCATATTTCGCAATTTGAATTATTCATACTGATTTACGCATTCCTTAATTTTTTTATTTTAATTCGAACAGCAGCTGCATATTATTGCATCGAAAAGCACTAATCACCAGTGAAAGCCATATTATTTCATTTCAGCCACGGCTACCTGTTGCCACCAACAACAACCGTAGTTTACTTTTTAGTGAGGGGGTTGGAAAGGCTTTAACCGAGCCAGGCTGGTTAAGGTGTTCTGCTAATGCTAATGCTAATGCTAATGCTGCTGCTGCTGCTAATAATAATAATAATAATAATAATAATAATAATAATAATAATAATAATAATGATGATGATGGTGATGGTGATCGGGAAAATGAAAAAAGTAAAGGTAAAACAACTGCTTGTAAATAATTCTAAGATAATATCTTCTTAACGTAATGTTACATGATAAGGGCTGTCCCCTGTTCATGTAAGTATAAAAATAGAGTTAAAATGAAAATAAGAGAAAGCAGAAATCGAACCCTGGACATAAGTTTTAAAGAACAATAGGTTTAAATGGAATGTCCAGTAAATTGTTAATTAGGATGAAATAAATAATAAATAAACTATTCAATTGTTAAAAGAATGTGGATAATAAAATATGGGTTAAATAAATTAGATATGTATGTTGAATTCCTTTGTGGAAACAACACAAGAAAAAAATAGGTTATTGGGAAATCAATGTCGGAAACGTGCAAAGTCGCGCATGTTGAAACACGTGAATTTTGCTCACGTGGCTGGGATGCATGGATTTCTCTATATAGGAAGTGAGAGTTAGTTGGTTGGGGAGACGGCCAGTGAGAAAACTCAGAGACAGGCGGACGTCTGAAGCGAGACGTCACTTCAGAAACTAAAATGTGAAACTTTGAATTCTTGATGAGGAAATCACAGCCGGTCGTAAAGAAATAAACTCATCATGTGTTTTGTGATAAAGGTCATCTTTGTGTTTGTGATTTCTACAAAAAGGTAATTTGTATTGTTATTATATGTATGTGTTATAAAATGTCATTACATACACATCTCTCTCTAAGATACAACATCATATGTAATAAGACAAGAACTCTCACTAAGACTCATATCTTTACTAATAAGACTCTCTCAATGAAACCTTATATATAACAGTAACATATATATATATATATATTACGTTAAGAAGATATTATCTTAGAATTATTATATATATTTATTAGAATTATATATATATATTGTCTTAGAATTATATATATATGTATATATATATATATATATATATGTGTGTATTTGCTTAACCAATCATTAATAATTCTTACACACCTACAGACACACGTGTTTTATCCTTTCGGGTATCATCAGTGCGGGGTGTTCGATTAATAACAGTTGATAGATTCAAACTCGGCGACTGATGCCTTAGCAAGAACCTTATCCATGCGGCTGTAATTTATAACGAGATATGCTGTTGAATTTGAAACATTTATTTCTTTTTAATGTTTGTAGCGTCTGTCAGATTCATCAAATCATAATATGATGATATGTGTATAAGAGCTAAATTGGCCGACCTTAATTTAACTGAGAATACTCATTGATAAAAACAAGTTTTTAAAAGAGGTGATATAATTATTTACTATAATAATTATCAAAGACCTACAGACACTAGCGGTTAATCATTGCGGGGATCATCAGCGTATCAGATTCGAACCCGGTTACAGAAGCTATCCCTGGTTTCATTACTAACGACCTAATCCAAAATATTTTAATGAAATAATAATAATAATAATAATAATAATAATAATAATAATAATAATGATTATGATGATGATGATGATGATGGAGAAGAAGAAGGAGAAGAAGAAGAACAGTGAGGAAACTATAAAAATACAAATTGTTAATAAAATTGTGATAATAAACTATTAACATTTCAGGAGTAAAATTGTCGCTCGGCGCTCAAAGTTTGTATAAAAATATATTTATTAATTTTAATTGATTTGAGATCTAATTTAACTGCAAATGTATATATATATATATATATATATATATATATATATATATATATATATATATATATATATATATAGTGTTATAATGGAATAATTCCAGAGGAAATCCGGGTATGAGAGCTCAATGTGGTAAACAGAGCAATAAGATAAAATAAAAAATAAAAAATATAACACGGAAATTACATAATTGTCGATGCAATAATTTATTTCAACCTTATGGTATTTTCTAGCATCGAAATTTAGATGCTTGAAAATACCATAAGGTTGAAATAAATTATTGCATCGACAATTATGTAATTTCCGTGTTATATTTATATATATATATATATATATATATATATATATATATATATATATATATATAATTATATATATATAATTATATATATATATAGATGTGCGTGTGTGATTATATATACATACTAAATTGTGCGTGTATGTCTGTCTCTGTGTGTGCATGTGTGCCTGTGTACATTTGTCTACGCAATAACTCTGTCAATTTTCAGTTTAAATACTCGAACCTTGATATACAGGCTACTGAGATTTGGGCAAATTGTTGTAATCCTTTTTAGACCAGAAATCTGGCTGTTAAGATGTAAAAGTTCGAAGATTTGACCTTTGAGAACGCTACCAAACTCCTCCGCCAATTTTGCGTATATCCAATTGAAATTTTAGATATAGGTGCCATGCACATGGATCCAACTTAATAACTTGATTTGATCCCAAAACAATTCATATTGAGGGGCCATAATAGGGGTCAAACTTTAAAAAAAATTGACATCAGCGGCCTCTACCAAATTACTCAGACAATTTCTGGTCTAAACATTTGAAATTGTACATGAAAGGGTATTCAGAGATAGGACAAGCTTTTTAATCGGTTTGGGTCGAAAACTTGAGCTACCGATACATAAATGTATGCATGTATGTGGGCATGTATTCCTAAAACTTTCGAGAGAGGTGGCGAATTGTCACAAGATCAGTATTGTTTTAAAACCCAACACTTCAGACGACAAATACCGAAAAATTGGCTAAAATCATTAATTTCTTCAACCTCGCCTTTGCACATTTCTTCAGGGAGGGTTCACTTTTTTCACTGATATTTTCGAAAAACATCACCTCTTTTCGACTCTCAAGCCTTAACTTTAACCTATGTCACTTCCGGCTTGGTGGTGGTCGTAACAGCAAAGACGCCAGATTTTTCCTCGTTCTTTTCCTCTTTCGCGATACGGGTTCGACCCACCCTTCCTACTACCACTTTTTTTTATTTTTTCCTCATAAAAATCTCCAAACACCCGGGAAACGTCGGTCTGAAATGCTAGTATATATATATATATATATATATATATATATATATATATATATATATATATGTATGTATAGTCATTCACATACACTACTCTTTCGCTGTTTCACAGCTGAATCACTTCAGCTAGACAAGCCAGTATCGAAACCCGATCGTTCAAATGAATTTTTTTTTTCAAATGTCCTAACTTTCGGCTATAGTAATCTTATAACATTATGATCTTCGCTGCGAGATTAGGCGACCGACTCTCTATTTCAATTTAAAAAACTCAACAGTAAGAAACCTCAAGTCGCATATATATATATATATATATATATATATATATATATATATATATATATATATATATATATATACATGTGTTTTTACGCTTTCTTAGAAAAAGGGCGTGTTTAATGCATTGACACTATGACCAAAAAAAGCAAACCATATTCTTTACGTAATAAGATTATTGCTGTTAACATATTTATAATAATAATTATAGTAATAATATAATTTTTTGTTGCAGAATTAAATGGTAACAATGCAACATTCTTATTTATTTATGTTTTGTTTGATTTAAGTGTGAACATTTTTACATACTTGATTTTATTGTCTGAAACTTTAATACTAAAAATGCAGTAATCGTTTTAATATCGTATGCCGAATGTCTAAAATAAAATTTTTCCACCCGTTATTAAATTTAAGAAAATACTCGCGGATTATGAATGTGAGGAAACTGGTTCTTCTCTAGCATCTAGCCTACTCCCTTTCTTGAAGAAGACATTGTGTTCTCGGGCCTTTTTTGTAATATACCGCAGTGGCAAGTTTGGCAACACGCGTTACTGGATACAAGTGAACATCACCAATCTGAGATGAAAAAAAATCGCCAATCTGAGATATTTTTTTATCTGAGTTGATACTAACAACGCAAAACTTGTTGCTTTTAATTTAACTTAATAATAATGGCATCTGACGTGTGCACATGCGACTCTTTTTATTGTGATCCAACCGTAAATGTTATCATGTCTTATAGAGAGTGAGTGTAAACAAAACGTTACATTATTGTTTATTCTCATTATTAACCCATGATAATGTGTGTTCACCTGTGGCACATCCTCTACAAACCATTTTTTTAGCACGCACTGCGCACCTTATTTCTTTATCCGTTCCCCTTTTGCCGTTATTCTTTCTCACATTTAAGTGACACCCTTATAACCATTTCTATATTTGAATAATATTCAAATAACCTATATTAGATGTTATTCAAAACTATTAATAAAAGGATTAATATATTTAATAAGCACCTAGACTTTAACATAATTATTAATATGATTGGTATATTGAAGCAGCTATTTGAAAAATATCGGAAATTAGCAATTTCGAAGGGGGTATACTTTTTGCCATAGCAAGTTTTATAAATATGAGTTTTGTGGCCTAAACACTTCAGAAAAAAAAAAAAACCTATTGTAAGAGAAAGAAAATCTTAAAGAAAACACTATCCGACACTCATATTATAAGAAAGGAAACGTGTCAGTTTTCTAAAGAAAATGCTAGATTTCAGCAATTACACTGTTTGACCATATGTGGCATAAGTGCTTTGATATCGGTACGGCATCGAAAGGTCCTGGGTATGACCTTAGACTATATGCGATGGTGAGGCCTCAGCTTGCGAGCTTTGGGAAATGTGGAGCCACCCTTTAATTGCCATTGCTCTCAGGTCCACTCTGACCCAGACTGGTAGTACCTATTAGCGTCATAACTATGGGTTGAATAGAAACCAAATTAAAAAAATATATTCTTCAAAATCACTGGCTATGGCATTAAATAACCTGAAAAGGGCTGATATGCCGTAAAACAAAAGCAACCAACAAACGGCATCGAAAATATCGAGAGACAACTCAGATAGACTGAAAATATACTGATGACTAAAAGTTGCTTACACACTCTCTTGCTATAATGGCTGAAAGGAATGTTGGCAATGAAATACGGACGCGACATGGAAATAATACTCATAACACTAGCTTTCACCTGTCAAATAACATCAGGAAATAATCAATCAATTTCGACACCGCCGTACCAGAGAAATAATACAACGAATAAATGTACTATATAAGTGCTTTTTGTAAAAAGAAATATCATTTACTAGCATTTCTGCTCGGCTTTTCTCGGTCTTATGTACTCTTTATGGCTTGCCCTACGTGTGAATACACTTTATGTAAGATTTGAAATGCTTAGCCGAAAAATTGTTTGCGTAATTTTGTAAAGACCGCAGAGGTCAATATTTTTTAAACATCGACCCCAATTTTGACCCCTTAACATTTATTATTTTGGTCACAAATCAAAATAAAATGTTTTACCCATGTCAAGGTTACCTACATCTAAAATTTCAAGGGTTTTTTTACCCAACATTGGCGGAGTTTGGTAGAATCTGCAAATGGTCAACTCCTAAACTTTCGACCTTTTGACGGACAAATTTCCGCCCTAAATTTTTGAAAATGCTTGTTGCATGCCTGAATATCGATTATGTATAAATTTTAAATGTTTAGAGCCAAAATCAGCTGAATAGTTTGCTACACCACAAAAGTCAAATCTTGTAGACTTTGACACCTAGACAGCTCAAACTTTCGACTCAACCCAGTTAAAAAGCTTACCAAATCTCTGAATACGCTTTATACAATATTTCAAATGTTTAGATCAAAAATTGGTTGAGTAATTTGATAGAGACCGCTGAGGTAAAATCTTTTAAATCTTTGACCCCAAATGTTGGACAAATAACATTTATTTGGGGGGGGTTCAAATCAAATAAAGAAGTTTGATCCATGTCCCAGTAACCTACATTTAAAATTTTAAGTGTTTGAAAGCCTAAATTGGCAGAGGAGTTTGCTAGCGCTTTAAAGGTCAAATCGTTAAACTTTGACCCATTGACAGCAAAATGTCTGGCCTAGAACCAATTAAATTTTTTTCTCAGATATGGATACTGCTTATATCACATCTCGAGTCTGCAGACAGAAAATTGAGAGAGTTATTTGGTAGGGTAATTTACACAGACACACGCACAGAATTTTTAATTTTAAAGACATAAATTATGCTATTTTAGAATTTATGACGGTTTTTTAACATCATGTGCATGAGAATACGGATAATCTATCTACATATCTAAAAAAGTGAACGTCTCTGTGTGTCTGTGTACATTTCCCTACAAAAAAAACTCTATCAATTTTCAGTCTACAGATTCGAAATTTGATATGCAGGGTACTGAGATTTGGGAAAATCTTTGGATTCCTTTTTCAGCCAGAAAGTTAGATGTTAAGGAGTCACAGTTCAACGTTTAGACCTTTGAGTATAAACAATGAATATTTTAGATTAAGGTTCATTTCTGGACGAAAACTGATTACGAAGATTTTCCCAAATCTCAGTACCCGGTATATCAAATTTCGAGTCTGTATACTTAAAATTGTCAGAGTTATTGTGAAGGGAAATGTACACAGGCAGACATACACTTTCACTTTTACACACACACACACACACACACCCACACACACACACACACACACACACATATATATATATATATATAAGAATGTTGTATTTTTTAAATACATAGAAAATAGGGGGTTTAATATGAATATCAGTACACACATACGAAACGAGTTTATATGAGTATAGATAGATACCCCCATATAGATATAAACACACACACACGTATATATATGTATATATATATATACATATATATATATATTTATATATATATATGTGTGTGTGTGTGTGTGTGTGTGTGTGTGTGTGTGTGTACCAGATGATTTACGCGAACTTTGCTCCATACATAAACAGGAAAGTAATTGATATATTTTTCAATATTCATGTAATTACAGGTTCTAAACTAGAACTTCCGGGTAAACGACATTTCCTGTTTTTCTTTGATTTGTAAATATGTTGTTATGTTCCTGTTTTTGAAACTACCCTATAAAACATGATGTTTATACAGAAACATAGTTTTGTCAGATCAATTCCAATAACTTTAAATGTTTCTTTTGACTTTTATAGATGCTCATTGATGGCATGGCGTTAATGGCCACTGGAATCTCCGAAAAGCAAAAGGCAACTCGCTATAATTTGGTATTGGTAGAATTTTCGGAATGAGGACAGCTTGATCTCAATAAGGCCCGCATATAATCAATGTTTCCATCAAATTTTTATGCATTCTTGTTTCAAAATACACGGACATTCAAATCATGATTTTACAACTACCTTTATTTTTTTAGAAAATGGGAAGCTATTGCAGAAAGCTCAATTGAATTACATGACTACGTAAGATATTTAAAAGCATCATCCTTATCTACTGTATTCTACGTACATGTGTAAATTCTTTCTATCCTGGAAAATCAGTCATTAGCCAATTATCAAACTAGTTGACATTGATTTTTTGTTTCTCAACACATGCATGTTCTATTCTACATAAGGAAGACGACTATCGTCATTACTATGCCGAACACGGGAAAAGCTTGCTGATTCTAAATCAGCAGTCATATAAGCCCTATTATTATTTGTTCTTTTCTTTTACAAAGCCAGTTCTCCATGTGTCAGATTCCTTTAAAGTTTTGTTGACAATGCTTGTCTTTGTTCACTGTTTTACAACAGGCAGGATTTTGCGAAATTCACCTATATGCTTTTTAACACCCGTAATACAATGCAATGTTCGATCAATTGCTTCAAAGACATTTTTATAAAACAAGAGGCGTTTGCAAACAATTATAACTTTTGTACCTTGTATTACTTTGACCATATTAGAGTTTTTAATTAAAGAGCTTTTAGGCGAATGCGTTCTATATTGAATGACTCTTTGGAATTGCTGTGCAAAGTATGTTCTCCTTTCAAAACCGTTGCCAAAATCCCACTCGATGCAGCTGCTAGAGCAATGTTTTCTTCTCCTCATCAATATAAGCGTGTATATGTAACTCATATGCTGTTAAGGCAACTCCTACTACTATTGGTACTTTGTTTTCTTAATAGCAGAAACTTTATAACAAATAAAATCCGAGAATAGAGCATCTAGCTCATTGATAAACCTTCGATATAGTTTCAAATAATTATCTGGCAATTCCTCTGTGAAGGTTATATGGTGAGCATAACGTCTGGATAATTGCAAATAGGCATGTCATGTTTACAGATGATTTGGAAATCTTTGCTTTTCCATGACTATTTTTAAATGTCCATCTTGTCTAAAAAGCCCCTTGAAAAGGCGCGCTTCTCTAAATGCCGAGTATATATTGCAATCAACGGTTTCTAGCTCTTAGAAACTGGAAACTGTCTTTTTATTTTGTTCAGAAAACGTCGTAAAATAATAACACTCTCGATCTATTTTGTTTATTTTGTAAACCCTATCAATAGCCTACGTTTTTGAAATCATGTCGTACTAATTAACGGCACCTGTCAAAATATCTCTCTTGCCACGATTCAATGTCTTTGTAATTTTATTTAAATACAATATTTTTTGTGATTCATCATTCTTTAATGTGTTGCAGAGCTGGAAAAACCTGTCGAAGTTTTACGAAGGGAGAGTCCAAGTACAGCCTGTAATGTATTTTCTTTATTAAAGAGGAATTTTTGCCCATTCACAAGGTGGGCAGCCAAACATAAAACTGGTGGGAAATAGCCATATGAATGATTCCACAAAACTTGCCATTCTGCATCTCATGTTTAAATATTAGCTGATTCATCAATCACCTGTGATTCCTAACGATCGAATTTTGCAGTATTTTCTAACTCAAAAACAGGTTGATCTGATCTTTTGATATTTAATACTTGCTTAAATTAATTGATGAAGAGATTTGCAGATTGATATGACAGTTTAAGAAATACGAATTGGAAGTCATACCCATTGATTGCGATTTCTTGCGCAACTCGGCGGACATTTTCCACATTCTCTTCCTGCCAATCTAACGGCCGTTTTCCTTTTTTCTACCAAGGATATGGATCTATCCCCTTTTTTTAGTAGATTGTAAGAAAGATTAGGAAAATTCTTTGGCACGCCTTTTATCTATCATATATGGGAAGGCTGCATTTAGAGAAGTATATGTCCCATGTATGTGTTCCATTACCAGATCACGAAGTTATTTTTCTTGGCCTCAAGAAGGTATTTCTACACAGTGTGCTCGGAGATACTTCTCTGAAACTATCCAGAAAAGAACGTGTACATGGTGTAAACCTCTGTTCTAGTACTTAATTGCATACAACCATGTTACAAAATCGCTATTTATAATTGCTTTTTAAAATGTTTCATCTGAACGCTATGGCAACAATATCTGGTCGATCATGACTTTCTTATCAAGCAGCAAACTTTTCAATAATTTCTGGCCGGTGTTTATTACTCGTCATAGTGATAAAACAATCTGCTCTGTCACACAATATCTCAAAAATAACATGAAACCTGACATTTTCTCATGACGATACCGCAGATCACCACTACAGTTTGCAGGAACCACGATTCGACGACCAAAATAAGTTTGATCTTCATCACTAGGAAGTAAACTATCATATAACTATTAGTAACTTTCAGCAAGAAAACTTTGCTGCTCTCTTTTAAAAAACTGTATTCAAACTATGTTGCAGTATTAGTTCATTTAACTCAAATTTAAAAGTGACGGCCGCTTGAGTTAAACTAAAATACACAACATCAGGATGGGACATACGTTCTACACCGTAAGATGAGAGATGCTATTGAAAAAATTCCCGGGAATAAACACCATCTACAGTTGAAAAAGGTCATCTTTAATTATTGAAATGAATTAAAAATCATTAAATTGTTATCTATCTATTTATTTATGTATATGCTAAAAACGATTGTATAATTCCTTCATTGTCAAGCCTTCAAAGACTCATTTTATTAGGTTGATGCAAAAATAATACAGTTTATATATATATATATATATATATATATATATATATATATATATATATATATATATAAACTGTATTATTTTTTGCATATATATATACATATATATATAGTTCTATGTCAAAAAACGACGTTAATTTCACATCAACCAATTATCTATCTATCTCTCTCTCTCTCTATATATATATACATATATATATATATATATATATATATATATATATATATATATATACATATATATATATGTGTATAGCCGTGGAGAAGGCAACCTTTCTAGGAGAAGCAAATCTCTGATTTAAAAAAAACATAAAGCGGGAGACCAGTACCCGCATTAAGCTGGTCTGCAGTTTAATTTGTTGCTGGCTATCTTGCTCTTGCTTGTTGCTTTGAACCGAGATAGAGACTTAGCTGTCGTACAAAGCTAAGACTCTGTAACATCATATTTGTATAGATACCCCCTCAGGCATTTGGGCTCATAGATTTTAAATGTATGAGGGAGTGGCACTCGTCTGGCAAGACGTTGCAATCATATATATATATATATATATATATATATATATATGCGTTTGAGGACTAGATTTCTACAGTTTAACATAAACTTTATTACATCGCCTGATGAACCCGTGTGGTCCTTACTGGCCGCATAATAAGTGTACCGCTTATGTAATGTTTGTCTCTATAAATAAAAATATTATATTTCGCTCTTTTCTATTGAGCAAGCAAGAATCAGTTACTTCACTTCAATAACCCGATTTTAAACTCACAAGTTTTTCCCTCGAATAATTTTTACATTTATATATATATATATATATATATATATATATATATATATATATATATATATATATATATATATATATATATATATAAACCGTGAAAGTATGTGTGCAATGATAAAGTGATTTGTGTATTCTTCGTATAAAAAGTTAGAAAATGCTATTGTTGTGAGATAAATATATAAATATGAACGAAAATATTGGAAGGGATTCAAATTTATACATTTCGCAATGACGAATGCTATGAGCACATAATCAATTGCTAAACTGGAAGTGGTAAAGGCTTTAATTAAAGCTATTCAACTGAAAATAGGAAATGACTTTCGAAAATATCGGCGAAAATAGCGCACCTTTCCTAATGGAAAGTGCCTAGTTGAGAGTGAAGAAATTTATCTTTTTAGCGAATTTTTCAATATTCGTCGCTGGAACCGTCACGCTGCAGAACGATAAGGATCTCGGGAAAATCCTTCACCTCTTCCGAAAATTTTAGGCAGAAATACCAACGTACATACATACATACATACATTTTAACAGACAGGTGAGATTTTTATCATAGACCAGACTGGATGCCTTGCGTTTTCCAGGTGTTTTGAGGTGTATGTTTAGCACACAAAAAAAGTTGTAGTAGGCAGGCAGGCTAGAAGCCGGACAGTGAAGGAGGAAAAGAACGTGAAAAAAACGTGACATCTTTGCTGTTTCACCCATCGTCAAACCAGAAGTGACAAATGTTTAATTGAAGGCTAGTTAATCGAAAAGAGGGGATTAATTTCGAAAATATCGGCGAAAAAAGCGATCCCTCCATGTAGAAAAGTGCCCATTTAAGAGTGAAGTAATGTTTTTAGCCAATTTCTCGATTTTTCTTGTCCGAAGGGTTGATCTTCAAAACGATGCAATCTCGTAAAAATTCCTCGTTTTTATCGACAGTTATAGGCAGACATACATACACACATACACATACAATACATAGATACATATGTACGTACGTACATACATACACACATTTAAAAAGACAGGTGAGATTTATATTATAGATAAGAATACAGAGTTTATACCGTATATTTCGACGTACGAGAGGACCCTTTAATTAAAACAAAGGATCTTTAAAAACCAATATTTTATAAGATACCGGGTGCTGCAATCTCTAGCTTAGGCTAAACAAACATTGTTTCGTGATTTAACAGTCATCTTCTACAACCGTGATATAATAAATTTATGTAAATTTGCTTCAATTTTGTACCTCGTCTTATCTGACGGTTGCTTTATATGCCCAAATTCACGGTTTGTTTCACAGTAGAAAAAGTTGTTTAAAGATCAGATATCATTTATTTCGATCCAATATCACGCCTTCTATTTGATAGCAAAATCGATTGAAATTATGTGATCTTAAATTTATTCTAAATGTTACATGTAAAATTAATTTTCTTTGACAAATTAATCGACTCATGTATTTTTTTTATGAAATTCTATAAATATTCATGTGCTTTCTTATAATTTGAGCGATGTAATCAATGTTGGTAATTATGTGATTCATCGTATTATCTTTAGCGGTAACTATTAATTTTATATTCATTCACGTATTTTTTTCAGCTTTCAGTGTCCTTAATTTGACTTTCTGGAAAAATTGCTTTAATTAAATTGATGATTTAATTATAAAATAAACAACTGTTCCTAATTTTAATATTTAATTGTTAAAAGAAATCATATATTGTTTGGGTAAGCAGTACAATCAATTGAAAATATAGCTTTGGTTTCAGATTCAGCAGAGTATAAAAATAGGGTGTACACACTCCTCAAATAATAATCAAATAAATAGTCTACACACTACGTGATGGATTTCGTACGTGAGATATAACTAAATATTTTATAATAGCATATTGATAATTAATATGATAAACAGAATTACTATTTTAATTTTTGCGTTATTTATGATAGTACCAAGATTATTATAAATAATATTTTTTTTAAATTAATAACAGCGTAGTAAATACTAGGCAATCAAGAATTTGCTCGAGATCAATTAAACATGGGGCTGTCTGCGCGGCAAAGGAGAAAGTTAACATGATTGCGGTGGGGTCGCTTTAATCTTCACTTTAGATCCACCCAAGCACACTCTCAACAATTTTCTTTTATGGGCATAAGTGACACTTGCTGATCGGACAATCGCTCTCCTCAAGTGCATGATATTAAAAACTAAACATCTGAAAAGAAATTGTTATTGATCTCATCCCTCGTACATTATTTAAAAAAAAAGTTCATTTCAAACCTTTTAAAAAATGCTTGTCTAAATCTTTCTCCAGTTTAGTCTAGGATCATCCTCTGTGGTATTACATTAACGAATTCCCCAGAAAGAACGGACAGAAAATTATCGTTCTCATAGTGTTCTTCGTTTATTCATAAAAATCTTTAAATCATTAGATCGATCTTGTTCACTACCTAATAGATAGTGAATTTTATTCTAACTGAGATTATGAATTTAGGCAAGCTCTGTCTACTGAATATATCCTAACTGTAATCTCTCTCTTTATATATATATATATATATATATATATATATATATATATATATATATATATATATATATATATATATATATATATATATATATATATATCAAGCACCAGATAAGGCAGATGAGGTAAGGGCAGTAGCAATATATATATATATCTATAGAATTGACAGGGTTTGACATGAATGTCTTTTCATGATAATTTTATAATATGGTTCTACTCGTATAATATTTTATATGAAAATTCATTCTTATACAAGAAAAAATAAGTCACCCTCCAGCAAATATGTGAAAACCACATTATAAAAAGTGGGCGATTAAACGGATCGATATATGGACATTTATTATTCTTGATATTCAAACATTATATCCCTAATATAATTTTCACCGAAATAGGCATATTTACAGATGACATCACGCTCTATTAAAGATACAAGGAGGGATTAACATATCAAAAGCAACAGATGAAACCTTCAAGTAATATATATAGTCTGGAGTAGAATAAGGACGTAAATGAGAGTAATATTCAATGCTTCTGCCTTTTTTAGAATTACGCTAAACCGTCTCAGCCACTTATTGCATACATTACTTGAAATCTCCTCATTAACATTGCTCGTCTTAACATTCAGAGGTTAATGTATTAAGAACAAATTCATTGACGAAATTCGAATATTCCAGCGAATATCGTGGTCTGTCCCTGCTGTAAAGTTAACTATACCTGAGCGTTTTGTACATTTCTACAAAACAACCATCTCCCTATTTATGGAGTATTGTAGCCATATCTGGGCGTAATACCCTGTCACTACTCTTTCGATCTTTGAGAGTGCCATAAAAAGGGGTTCTACTTGAAGAGAATCCAGCAATATTTACAGAATTTCAAACTTTGCCCAATCGCTTAAATGTTGTCTCCCTGTATCTGTCTCACAAGTAATTTACTGGGGTGTGCTCTGACGAACTGAAAGCATTATTACTTTGTTCCAACGGTATTAGTGCTCTTAGATAAGCTCACGGGCAGAAACTCCCCCTCCCTCTACACTGTAAGGATCCTTAGAGGCGGGAAAACCATTTACTCTAAGAGTTCTTTCACTCGAACTTGTAGACTGGGATCTTTTTCAGGGTGCCTGCTTTCCTGACTATATTGGCATGTAGGTATTTGATTATCATTGTTGACAGATATGTAGCTGATAAACTTAGTGCATATCATCCCTATACCCTTCGTCTTAGATAGTAGCCTCTTACATCCAAATGGCAATGCGCCTAGTTTTGTTGAAAATCAGTAAAAATATATTCTATTCGTATGTAACACGAATTGTATTTTTTCGTAAAATATTAATGGAATAATTGATTAAAATAAAATATGGAAGAGTAAACTAAAATTAATTGAAAATCAACACAGAGTCGATAGAGGCTCGATAGATATTTCTCTATGTAACGATTACAATAGAAAAACCGCTCATATTCCTGACTTCAGCGCCAACACGAGAACACTTTATTTAATTATTAATATTAGTATCTGAAAGCATTTCTCTCGATTTGTAATGTTAACATATTTTTTTTGAATTCGAGAGAAAATATGCAAGCTGAATTATTGATATAAATTTACATGTGATGTTCAGATGTAATAAATACATATACATCTGTGTTACTCTTACAATGTTATGATTGGCCTATTAAACCATTTGTAGGTATTGGTTCACCAAAAACACCAAACTAAGGAATGTTAGCACCGCACATCAGTTACATTATTATGTAATGTAGCCAAGTGCACACAACTATTCAATCAGATATATGCATTTCACAAAACCACGTTCTTATAACAATCGACAAGCCGTAAATTTCTAAAAAGCATAACGAATTTTTATCAAACATTTTAAAAACAAAATCAATTCTATATATGTAATTTTAAATCTTGTGTATAGCGCATCTGCTGCATTGGTATGTCATGTGTAATAATATGTGTTTCATGATGTATAACAAAATAAAATATAGTCACGTTTTACACCTGTTATCTAGTAAATGTATTTCCATGTCTGCAAATTCTATGGTGAACTTATTATAATATTAGTGTATGGTATCTAATCTACATAGATGAAATAATACAATGAAAATATCAATTTTCCTTGTCTGAATATGGGTACAAGAAACATTTTCAACCTGTATTATTTTCTCAATTAATAGTAAGCTGTCCCAAAATATTTTTCCTACAAGGAAAAAGCACAAAATTATCGCCCTGGAAAAGACGACATGATTCCATGTTGGTTTCATGATAAGCAGTTTTTGTTTTTGTTGTAGACAATCTACTAGTTGACTAGTTTTGTACAAATCCCAAGAGCGATAGTAACCTTCTATCCTCTCTGAGAGTTACACAATGATCAACGAACGAGGTCAGAGAATCGCCACTGTAAAATTCATGCATCTTAGCGATACTAGTTATGACAACAGAAGCATTGCCAGCACCCTCAAAATGTGAATACAGACGTTTCAATACTTGAGGGTACAGCGCAATGCAATTTCTGGCTACGGTTATGGCCTTTGGTGTAGTTTAAAGTGATGGCGAAATCATGCTACCTCACATTTTTGAAGTCAGCTTTAAGTTAACAGCAATGTATACTCGGATGTGCTGAAGAATATGGCGATCCATCTGGTGTAATCAGGTGGTTATTGACCGACCTTGAATGTGGTAGTAGAACTCGGCAACGCCCACATTTTCCAAAAGACCAAGGCTTGGATTAAAATGAGGTGCTTCGACTTTACACTTTCCCTTTACTGGCCTCTCCGCCCCCGACATTAACCCGCTGGATTACTATGTTAGGTCATACATCAGTGAGACCAGTGGTGAAAATAGGCAAAAATTGCTGTTTTCTTTTAACTTACTGAATTTAATTAATAGAAAGACTAAAACAAATTCCTGACAAAACATTAAAAACAGAGTGTTATTTGCAACATCTTTAGGAATTGTATTAAATTTTGAAATTTCATGAATTAGCAATCATTAATCCGACTCAGTTTTTCATAAACAAAATTGAACACACCTTAGAAAACTTCTCAAAAATAGAAGTGTATTCTTAAAGACCCACTTCTTATTTGTTTAGTTACATTTGTTAATGTTGAGAATAAAGTTATCAACTCAGTAAATTGATAATAAACAAAGATTGCCAGAAAGATTGGGTATAATTTTTATTCTTCTTTTTAAATAACATACTAAAATCGTACTTGTTTTTAACCAAACCAGGTGATTTTTTTGCCATAAATTGCAGAATATCTACAAAAGTGTTACAGAGCACATATTAAACTATACAATTTTTGCAATACTTAGTTTATGCGCTATTTAATGCAATAAATTGTTTAATATGAAATTCACCCCTGTGCAGAATAATTAACTTTGAATCATTCTATGGTAACCAAAAAAAATAAATATTAAAAGATTCCACAATATTTTTCGCAATCATATCTCTTAAGATAAACACATTTTCTGCAAATGAGTATTAAATGCTTGTTATTTTGTTAGATTACTTGTTGCTGTTCATAAATTGTAGCATACATACCCATATTGAAAATTGCCCATCGAGAAGTTTTTTGTGTCCGTTTGGGATTTCCTTGGTTTCCTTTTTGTTTAAACTTTCCTTTATACCATTTAACTTACTTCAATGCTATTAGTTGTAGTAAGTGGTTTATAGCATCAATATTTACATTTAAGATATATATATATATATATATATAAATATATGCATATATATATACTTATGTGTGTATGTATATGTATACATATATATATATATATATATATATATATATATATATATATATATATATACAAGAAGGAAAAATCAGCAAAGTGTCCATTAAACAAAAACAGATCCTCTCAATAACCATTTATTAAAAGTCGAAGTTTCCACTAACCAAATCTTCTGGTTATAATTCTTGTGTCGCTAAACGTGGAAAAGAATTCAATGTAATCCAAGATACTGATGACTAAATAGGACGCCTTCAAATCATCGACGATGCTATTCACTCGTTTAAAGAGTCGACCTAGGAAAGGGAAATTCAGCAACACTCTACTTGTGCCTACAAAAGTAAATTGTTCGATATTACTGTTTTAGTTGTTGTTGTTTAGAGCGAAAATGTTACACATGTTGAAAATAAGGTATATAATGTAAAAATAAGAATTAATGACACTATGAAAGATTTAAAGTTTTACTAGCATGTGTCAGAATAAGGTTGTGCATATTGTATTCTTTGTACCAGGAAGCAGACAAGACTGGACAAATGCTGAATTTATTTCTGATACATTCCCAATCAACTGATGTGCTGAGGCATCTTTGAAGCCGTAGGGAAGTCTAGTTGATAATTATTGGTGTGGTTTCTATTAGAAACGGGTATTTTAGACCAAGCAATATGTAACAGCTATATCCACTTCCTGCATCAGACCAAAAAGGTGTGACCATAACTCATGTGTACACCAATGATACTACATGGTTCCCCCGAGTTGTTTATAATTGCCACAGAAACCTCACACAAATGTATGCGCAATTAGGTGACCCAAGTCGTGATTCTAGAGAAATAGTCCTTAACACAATTCCAGGGGTAACTGAACTCTATCAGTATTGATGTAATCATGCTGGTGGAAAAGGTGAGACGTATTTTCTCTGATGAGGTTATTGATTGCATACAAGAATTGACACGTGGAAAATAGAGACATTTGTTTCTTTTGCATCGATATTTTTCAACAATCCTCGGTGTTGTATCCTTGAGACAACTTTACTTTGATAAGATGAATATTTTTTGACAAAGTACAATTAGGGATGTATGTGATCAGTTTAAATAAATAAAGCAAACACACACTTCATGGAAATATTGAACATTAAGTCGAGTGGATGGCTAAGAATGTTTGCTGCGGATTAGGAAACTTCAGAGAAATATTTGGGATCTAACAATAAAGACATCCGTAATTATTTGCAATCCATTTTAAGATGTTATTTTTAGACCGCGTGAACGTTCTAATCCTGAAGATGTCAAGCAGTTAAATCAATTGCATCCGAATAAATAGTGCATTTGATGTGGTGAAAATGATCACGCTAGTAGATCTTATGCAAGGCTTTTTAACCTACAAAAAAATTATGTTTGATTTTGGAGATATCGTACTTGATTAATATATATATATATATATATGTATATATACATACTATTTCGTATTCACATTACTTATAATAAGACCATCACAACTTCCAATAGATTGTTTTTCACTAAGACATACCCAAGTATCTAACTTTCACGTTTGGAAGAAAATCTAGAATCTTTTTATTGGGGACCTTAACACACCCAAATTTGTCAATTTGAAATATTTTAATTTTTCCATAAGTGACTCATCGTTATACCTAAGGAAAGCTTTTATCCACAACATGAGACCATGCCATTGTCTCTATTTCGACAAAACGGTGATCTCAGCTCACAGTGCATACTTCGAGAACATCACCAATATGGCTTCCCACAAACCCAAAGCAAACCTGATTTCCACCATCCGTCGAGTATGTATGGAAAAACAGCATGCTCCAAGTTTTGTACCAGCATTGGGGCGTTCACTGAGACTGAAAGTGACGTCATTAAATAGATATCAGCTCTGTTACATAATTAAGTTACCTGAATTGATCTTTTCAATGACAGTTTTTAAATAAACGGTAGTGTTGTTTTCTTCAGGGTGACAATTTTATCGTTCCTCTCTGTATTATCGGCTGTTATTTTCTACGCGTTAAGACGTCTAATAATAAGCGGTCATAAACACATTTCATATTAGAACATACTTAGTTGAATGTAATTAGAATGATTTACAGTTATTAGTATTCTGCTAAATAGAGAATTTCAAGACACATTTCAGCATTTCATTTTTAATTTCCATGAGAGGAAATACTACGTTGAAACAAAAAATATGGTATGCAGTGTAAATAACGGGATTTAGTTTACTCTTGGATCGCAAATATTAAAGCTGAAAATTGTAGGTGTATTCATAAAGACGTCACAAGTGGAAAGTTATCTTCAAATGAGGTATTAATCAGATAAGTGAGAAAATACATAACTTGTATACCAATATGTACTATACATCAGCATTTGATTAAATATAAAATATCGTGTACATCACCAAATTTTAATATCTGTTTAAATTCGGAACGTAATTTCAAGACAGCCAAAATAATTTGCCATTCTGTTGCCTTTGCTGCAGTAAGATCAAAGATAGGAAAATAAATCCATCATTTGTAGACTTTGCACTAAGTTATCTCAACCGATATCGATTGCAATGCTATACAAAACTGAAGGCATTCTTAATATGAACTCCAAACAAATATGCGTTTCAGATATCATCGATATGCATAATTATATGATATTTATAAGTAAACTTGACATGAAAATAGAAAAACACGTACTCATGTTAACTCGCGTTTTTTTTCTACAAAGACACATCATCGCGGTTGCAACAGCTATAACTATTACATGTCGAAGTGCTAATGAGGTAGGCTAAAAACAGAAATACGATGTTTCTTTAGTGTATGCTGCTTTGATGTCCATCTATTTACATATAAAATTGAGTTACTTCTCATTGTGGCATTGGTAATAAAGCATACTTTTTCTATTTAAAATGTTAAAACGAAAGATACATAGCCATGTGTATGCAAACGATTAGAGTAAGTTTAACTAATTTGTATATTCCTTGGAAAAGGAAGCGTTCATGCACTTATATGGTTAAATATTAGATGTTGTGTTTTATCTCGCTCATTCACTGATAAGGTTAAATATTACATGATGTGTTTTATCTCGCTATTGTGCTGAACGTATTCATGCATAGTTTCTACATCCTGCATTCACGCATACAATTAACGTTAAAATACATGGAAACACACATACACACAGATACATACATACACACATACATATATATATTTATTTATTTATAATGGATAATGATTTCAAGATCATGAGGGTATTTTTAAGCATGGAAATGGTGTTATTCTTTTGTATTTAATATTTTACTTCTTATATTTCAAGCGGTCCTTCGCTCTAGGTCAAAAAATATCGGAATTATTTTTTTTCATAAATTACGACTTTGTGACTTAGACCGGAGGACCGCCTTAAATATAAGAAATAACATATTAAATATAAAAAAAATAACATTGTTTCCGTGCTTCATTACTCTCATGAACTATAAATCATTATGCTTTATACATATCTATATATACACACAGCCTCACACACACACGCACACATATACACACACACACACATATATATATATATATATAAAATATAAATTACAATTAAATTTAAGAAAATGATCCAAGATGGTAAAGCTAAAGTATATTATAAATATTTAAGAATTCATATTTATAAAGTAACCTCAACCAGATGTAAAAGCTCGATAAAACCAAATATGATATAGAGCTTATAATCAGAGCAAAGAGTTAATACAACATGAAAAAACACTTTGAAAAAGAGTTTAACACATATTTGATTTGAAAAGGAAACACTAAATAAGTGGAGAATCCTTAATCCGCGGAGTTCCGAAGAAATACTTTCTTTCTCATCATAGGTAGGAATTAGCAAAATGCGGGATCGGATTTTGCATGCAAAAGTATTTCATGGCAATGCAAGTAAGTCAAAGATCTTACTTGATAACAAAAAGTGAAGCAGAGGAAATAAGGTGAGGAAAAAGGTGATTTCACGTGAATGGATAATCTGGTAAAAGATAAAACATCCAATGACGGTAAACTCCAAAAATGTAAATCCAAGAAAGTTAGTTCAATTTCCATTCGCACATCAAATCCAAGGAAATCGCGTTATTTCAAGATAGTCCAAAATAATCCAAAAGGCAGAAATCCGTATAATAATTCACAAATAGGTACAAGGAAAAGGCGAAAGAATTCAAATAATAATATTGAAAGAAAAATAAGATATGCGTTAAACTCGGCTGCCGATACAAGCTGTAATTAAGAAAAACGGGTGTAGCAGAAGAGAAGGAAAATGAGTGAAGAAGAAGAGAAAAAAGATTGAATGATGATAGAATAAAATATAAAATAGAAAAGCAAATTTCAAAATGACCCAGACAAAACGATGTTGAAAGGCGCCAACAATATATGGACAAAAAAGAGGTCAACTGAAAGGTACATGTTATTAGTTGAGAATATATCAGCAGAGCGTATTAAAATACTCAAACAAATAGGGAAGAGGATCGCCGGTATCTGCAAATTCCGGATAAATCAAGTAGGTATGTATGTAAATGTATATAGTACAATATAAGTAGATGTAAGTAAATATATACAGGATATGAAAGTGTAGGTGCATTGGTATATTTGATAGCACTGAATATTTAAACACCAACACGGAAATTGCAGATAAAAAGGGCAAAATAAAGAAGAAATAAAGAATTTAAATAAAGAATTATTAAGTTACAGCATTAAAAAGTATGTAGAAAATGCGATAATGTTAAAGACAATTTATATATATCGTAAAGGTTAAAGTAATACCTATGCAATTTCAAAATTACCATAATTAAATTTGTACTTATGTTTACAGAAAGAGGCCAGATCGTTTTTAGAATTTATTATATTGTTATTTTAAGGGGATGTAATTATAGTAATATCTTCGTTTGTGAAGAGGCGGCATGACTTTTTTATTATAGTCCATTGGATTTAGAAGGGCATTATTAGAATTAAGTTTTTTAAATTAAAGTGCTTAGAAAAGTTCGTTGGTTATTATTAGAATTATGGTTGTTAAAAGAAAATAGTCTCATCTTAATTAATGTTGGAGTATCGCCGATATATGTATGTGTTTTATTAAAAGCTCTATGTATTAAATTAATATTAATTTGCTGAATTGTATTAGGGAAATAGTTTGAATATTGTTCATTGCGTTCAACAGATGGTGGGGCAATGCTTGTACGACGACTGTTTTGGATCTGATAATAAGTGTTGTTAGTGTTAGGATGGCTGTTAGGAGAAATATAATTATTCTCATTAATATTATTAGTATTATTACCACTATTATTATTGCTAGTTGTATTATTTTAAATGGAGGTGACGTCCGCGTGGTATATTAGATTAGTAACAATATCAAATGGAGGATAGGAAGAAGGTAAACGTGAAGACAAACTATTAGTGTATTTAATGGGAGGATTGCGTAGGAGCTCAGTAATTGTGCATTAATATATAACATCTTTAAGGATGCAATCATTATTGAGTGGGCAAAGATATTTGTTATTACAATTACAGTTAGTTTTGGGTTTAATTTGGAAAGGGATTTCTTGGGATGATTTAATTTTTTGTTATTAGATGGTAAAATTCTTTGTGCTAAATTTGGCATAGTTTAATAAGAAATCCTTATTGAGTTTTTATTTAAAATAGAACAATGTATGCATGAGTATTTGAAAGAGTTGTGTATAATGTCGAAGAATTCCTTAGGTATATTAGTTTTGCGAGTTATGCTTAATGATGCGACTGGGTGTGTTAGAGGATAACAATTAATAATTTAGTTTTGATTATATATGTGCACTGGTTCATTGTTATTTATAGCGGAAGATCTTGTTATTTGAACTGATTTTTGCGAGTCATATTGTGTGGTGTATTATTACAGATGTAATGCGACCAGGAAAAAAAGCATAATAAGTGTATTTAATATTTTCATTGTGTCCTTAGTCCCGTAAGGCCTTATTGAAGAAAGTATCATTTTGATTAAACTTTTTCATCAGCAGAAAGAGCAGAAATTCTTCTAGGGACGAATGGTACTAGAGATTTTATAATTGACTTGGGGTGGTTAGAAGATTAATGGAGGTATAAAGCGTAAGGTTAGGGTTTATGATAGGGGCTATGAGTTTCGGTGTAAAGATTAATTATAACGTCTAGAAAATTTGACGTTGTTTTGTTTGGTTCGATAATTATAGAAATACAAAAGTTATTGAGGAAGTTATGCATCTTTCTAATTGTTTTGTTGTACTCTCTTGGTCTGGCTGTTATAGTGAAAAGGTCAGCATCTCTATAAATACCCCCTTGTATATTTTTAAAGTGGTATTTAATTTCTTTCAGTAAGAAGATTCCCACTAAATCGGTAACTTCGGCAGAGGCAGAAGAACCAATCAATATATCAATATCAAAATTATTAAGGGTGCCATTTCTATGCCAAAACTTATTGTTAAATTGTATAATGGGTTTTCTCGCTAGGAGAATTAATTTTATTTCTTAATTAGTTAAGTTAGAGTTTTTTTTTTTAGCAAAGATTAACACCTTATTTAAAAGGATCGGAGAAATTGATTGATGATAATTTTGGATATCAAAGGTTATGAAGTTAAGGCGGTGTTTATTTTTAAGGGAGATATCCCAATTAATTACGGAATCTGAATTTAGCCAAAGAGGGAAACTTACTTTTTCGTTAATAGAAGGGATGATCCTAAGATGTTTTTGCCTACAGCACCTAAGTCAGAGTAAGATGGGCAGATCAATCTGATGGAGAGGTTGTTATAGAAGTTAGGTTTATGAACCCTGAAGGATGAATCTAGGGGTACCCGGAGAAATTATTTCAGTGAAGATATGAATATTCATAGAAGTTAGTAAATTTTTAGACTCAGAATGATTGGAACCTAAAGTTTTTCGAGATTTATTAAGTTCTTTATACAAAAGTATTTTATATGTAGTATAGTCAAGTTTATAATATTTTTGTCTCATCAGCAGGGACGAATATATGTTTATTCTATTTAATTCGCTTGGCAAAATTATTTATTTTTCGAGTAACCGGATTATAATGGTGCTTTTGTTTCTTAAATTTAACATTTTGGCTAAATTTAACTTGGAATTCTCAAACTTCTCAAGGTAATCGTTGTGTATAAGGTGGGCAGTGGTTTTTAATCCGTGAAATTTGGCAGCAATTCTTTCGATTTTCTTTTGTTCTCTATGAGAGTTGATACGGAGTTCATTTGTTAAGATTTCTGGGTCAGGTTGGTCTTCAGAAGGAATAGCGCTTTAAGTTTATTGTTAATGCTTAAGTCATGTGATAAGCCTTCCACCTTATGTTTTTTAGGAAAGTGTTCAAAGCTAGAACAAATTTATGGGCATCTTCTTGTTGAGTAAGAATAGGGATATTTTTGGCAAACATATCTGGAGAGAATAAAAAAGCTCAACCAAGCGGGAGCTAATAATAAAATAAAAATTACAACTAAATTTACAAAAATGATCCAAGATGGTAAAATTAAGTATATTATAATTATTAAAGAATTAATATTTATAAAGTAATCTTAACCAGATGTAAAAGCTCGATAAAGCCAAATAGAAGAGAGAGCTACCGATAAGAGAAATAGTAATAAAACATATTAAAAACACTTTGAAATAGAGTTAAAAACATATTTGATTTGGGAAGGAAACACTAAATAACTGGATAGTCCTCAATCCGCTGAGTTTCGAGGAAATACTTTCCTTCTCATCAGAGGGTAGGAGTAAGCAATTCCTGATGAGAAGGAAATTATTTCTTCGAAACTCCGCGGATTAAGGACTATCCACATATTTAGTGTTTCCTTTTCAAATTAAATAGGTGTTTACTCTTTTTCAAAGTTTTTTAACATGTTTTATTAACTATTTGCTGTTATGTAACATATATATATATATATATATATATATATATATATATATATATATATATATATATATGGTATGTGTGTTCCTGAGGAGTCTGTTATGATCTCTACATGTTTCGTCTAAAGTTGTGCAATTTCATTTATTAAGTGTATGAATTGGTAACACACGTTGGAATAGGTATTCATCTCGACAAATCTGCGGGCAAAGGTCCGAATTTAAAACTAACACATTACCTTAGCAGACAATGTCGAATAAAACAGTACTCTTACATTTACTTTTGGGGATGCGAAAATTAAACAGTCGTAGCTAAAAGTCGCGTTGTTTTCAAATATCCGCATGTTGCTAACATAGACCGGACATTTTTATGACACCAAAATTGCAACCTTCCCAAAACCAATAGGAATCTTTCAATACAAGCATGCTAGCATGTAGAGCTGCTAAACAAGTTTTATACAATAAGCAAAAACACTAGAGGTTTGAAATAGAAGTTGGAGAGCAATACACCTCATTAATATTTCATGATTCTAAAAGTATTCGCCGATCCAATATAAGTGTGCAAATGCGCATGGGGCGTTTTAATTTACCCAGTGTTGAAGCAAGAAAAATTACATTATGATTTTAGATATATAATAGAATACTAATGATATCAATAATCACCTAATAATCTCCTTTCACAACACACATTATTAACATGTTTAAACATCGTTTCTGTAATAATAAACACCTATTTTGCTCTCTAAGAAATGCTTGACTACACGACATTTCATTAAAACACGATATACAACATTCTAAAACCATATGGCTACTTGTAAAATTAGGTTCATGAGAATGAATCGGTTTTCTTTGTACATGTTTCATCGTAAGTCAAATAGATATATAGAAAATGAGAAACACCGCATTAGTATTATAGACACATTGCCATTGTGATAACATCTATTTTGCAAGAAAACAAATACGTGTAAAAATATAAAACAAAATATATCTATATTTTTAACAATATAATAAGGCAAATTTAGTTTTTATTTATGTCGATCGAATTATTTACCAGGCCGTAAAATTATATTCGTAGTTTCTCTGAAAGTAATTGGTGTTCATTAATGCAGAAACTTCATCCTAATACGAAAACAGAATCTATTTCGTTGAAATGTATTAGTTATTTTTCATATAGATGTGAAAAAAATACAATAATGACATTATAATGAGACAACGCTTGTTGACTTTCCAGCCAATAAGAAATGTATTTTAAGTTTCATTATTTAATACAAAACCAAACTCAAATATTTTTTACAGTTGGACAAATGTGGCAATAAATAGATATTCTGAATTACAAATATTTTTTCTCAAGTACTACTATTTCAAAACATATCGAGTGTGATATATTTTCGTCTCATCAAGCATTAAATAATATATTTATCTAAATTCAATAAAAAAAATATTACGCACCGACATGAATCACTATATATAAGGTGTACTGAAATTGTGTTTTAACTTAAAGACTCTTTTTTCAAGGTTAAAAATGGGAGAATAACATAATTTGTAGAAATTTAAACTTAAAATCAGGCGGTGAATTTAATTTATGTATTAATTAATCTGATATTAGGCCAGTATTAATAATTGTATACAAATATTATTGAAAACTAACGAAACACCCCCAAAAAATTGAAGCAAAATATCAGTTAAAATTAATTTACTGTCTAGTACAACATTCTTATACAATATATATATATATATATATATATATATATATATATTGATTAACATATATGTATATATATATATTGATTAATATATATTTATATATATTGATTAATATATATGCATATATATATTGATTAGTAAACTTTTCCTCATTAATCATTCTGCTATATATATATAATATATATATATATATAT
>NW_027633417.1:0-22500 GCF_053919585.1 Euprymna scolopes
CTGATGCGTATTTTATATATATATATATGTATGTATATATATATATATATATATATATATATATATATATATATATATATATATATCAGTGTTGGTTTTACACAACGGTGATTCTAGTGTTTTTGACTCCGCGAGAGTAGAATCGTGTTTCATTGCGACTAAATAGGAATGCTAACTGTTTAGCAAATTAGCCACGACCGCATCTCTTTAATTGTGGATCGCCAGCGGATGCAGTAAATTAGAGGTTGTCGGAGAATGGCTTAATTTCGACTGTTTAAGAAATGCTAGGTTATGCTACCCTCCCCCCCTCATCTCATGTTACATCCTCGGCAATGCACCTGGCGACCCTCGCCTCTCCCTTATCCCCTCCTTTCTCTTTTCGCTTTCTTTGACTCTCCTAACGTTTTGTTCCAGTTTTTGGCAGATTTTCCATCATCTTTCATGCCAGCCTCTATTTTACCTCGCTCAAGAACAACGCTCTCTCCCGCGCACCTTCCTATACCCTTTTCCGTAACCGCTAGCGTCATCTATTCGCCCCTCTCACGCTTTACTCCGCCGTGCCATCATACAATCGCAAATCTGCCTCTTCGTTTTACGATAAACGAAAATTTGTGGCTTGTCAATTCTTGTCGATGTCGATGTGGATTATAAACTTCGCTGCCGGGAGTCAACAGATCAAGCGAGTAAAGTGTGAACGGGAGTATGGAACGAGATCTTCGAACATTTGCAGAACAGCGAGCTTAAAAAAAAAGAAGCGCTGAAAGATGTGTGCAGGAATGACGGTTACTATAGAAACAAATCAACGCAATTATTAAAAAAATCTGACACTTATATCTAATTAACAAATGAGATTTCTCCACTAAAAACACATTTGTACGTCAACATTAATACTCACAATATATAAAATGTAATAGGATAATAAATTTATAATTAATCCGTAATTTTGGTATTTATACAAAACTAGCTCGGCGTTGCCCGGTCTTACAATACGCTTAAACATGATATATTTTTTTTTATTTATTCATATTGCGTATGCATTATTATAGAATCAATCCTCTGTTGAATATTATATATTACAAGAAATTATTTGCCCGGTTGACTAATTTTCAAAAGGGGGGGGAGAAATACTAATGTTAATGTCGTTCAAATTCCGTCTGTGTTTGTTTGCAATGTCACTTCAACTGGTATTTGTACCTGACGATAAATCCCCTGGAGAAGCAACTTGTGATTAATGTTTAGTTTTAAAACGTGCTACCGAAGAAATAATTTGCAGCGATTTTAAATGATACTTTATCTTTTGTCCTAAATTTAACTTGATAAAAAAATAAAATAAAATGTTAAGTTACACCAGGGAGTGAATAAGAGATCACTCGACTGGTAGTCTAATACTCTATAACTAAACTAAACATGAGTTGGAAAAATTACATTGGCAACATTGCCAGAACCGCTGCGAAGAAGGTGGGTTCTCTCTACCATGCTAGAAAGCTATTAACGCCCGAAAGTATCCTATACCTCTATAAGGCCACCATTCGCCCATGTATGGAGTATTGTTGTCATATTTGGGCTGGTGCATCTGCCACAAGTCTCTCGCTTCTAGACAAGGTTCAAAAGAAAGTCGCCAATCTGATAGGTCCTGAACTGTCAGCTAAACTTCAGCCTCTGTCCCATCGACGAAATGTTGCATTCCTCTGCCAGTTCTACAAGTACTTTAACGGAGAATGCTCTGACGAACTGCAAGCCCCCTCGACGTGAATACCCCCGACAAACCTGACAAGCAGCAATATCCCACCCCTTCACGGAAGATGTAAGCGTGCCTTTTACTCCAATAGTTTCTTACACAGACTTGGAATTCCCTTCCGGGTCCCTGCTTCCCCAACTGTACAGACATGCAGAAGTTCAAGTGTGACGTGAACCGACACGTAGTGTAGGAGGGGCAAGGAAGTCAGACCACTAGAGTTGATTGATAAAATAAAGAATTTACTTGATACGTACCGTAGTGTGTCTATAGAGACAGCAAGCACAGAGTTTATGTCTGTATGGGAACTTTACACAATTTTCCCCGAAGAACTGAAAATGCAGAAGATTTGGGCGAATTTCCCCGCAAGGGTGGTCAGAGAAGATCACAGACTATTTGACTATGATGAACATAAAGACAACCCCTCAACCTTCCTATAGTCTAGATCTTGCTCCCTGTAGTTTTTGGTTGTTCTTCAAACTCTAGGAAAACCTTAGAGGTTGTCGTTATGAAACAACTAAAGAGATGAAAGCTGTAACGCAAGAAGACTTCCATGGGTTCTTCATTAGGTTGTTAAAACGGTACCACAAGTGCATTGCGTCCAGCGGATATTATTTCAAAGGGAGACTAGGTTTTCCTATGTGTACTGTCAATGAAATTGCATATATAAAATACGTCTGGAAACTTATTACAAGCACATCGTACTTTATATTCTGATATAAAATTCATCAAAGCGCATTTATATATTAAATTGTGGAGTTCTGGAGCTTATGAAAAAAAATAATAAAGGAGGGAAACATTAGCCTTCGGCATCATTTTGTGACTATCTCTCTCTCTCTCGCGCTCTCTCTCCCTATATATATATACACAGTCACACACACACACACACATATATATATTATATATATATATATATATATATATATATATATATATATATATAACATGTGTAAAATAGTGTATCCAATGGTCTGTCAGTCATGTTGAAGTATAAATGATATGTTTCCTGCTTCTCTGCAACTTGCATAAATTTATATGTGATAAAAATAGTAGTGATGGGACGATGAAATATGTTTTCTGTATCCTATACAATTATCGATTCCGTACTAAATTCCCGATTCCGATAGAATTTACAATGCTTAGTGGAATGTGTTCTGATGAAAGCGTGACACTTGTGCCCCTTCAACGTTTTTTTTTTTTTTTAAATCACGGCTCTATACTAATATATACGTAATCTAGACGAATTAAAATATCATATTTAAGTGGGTTTCCTCTATCGTGCTAAAGGAATAGTTACGCCTGAGAGTATCCTGTACCTCTACAAGGCCACTATTCACCCATGCATGTAATATTGTTACCACATCTGGGTTGGCGCATCTAATACTAGCCCCTCCCCCTTGGACAGCGTCCCAAAAAAAGTTTTCAATCTAATAGGTCCCATCGCCGTAATGTTGCTTCTCTGTGTCTGCTTTGCAAGTATATGATTTGAATGTGATCTAATGAACTCGTTGCACTTGTGCCTTTTCGACGTACATATCGCTTGCATAATTGCTTAGCAACAAAATTACACCCCTTCACTGTGTAGGTTTTTTAATTCCAGAAACTTTCTATTCTAATAGTTTCTTCCCTCGACAGCTAGATTTTGAAATTCCATTCCCGCTACCTGCTTCCCTGATTGTACTGCTATGCAGACGTTCAAACGTTACGTAAACCAACATCTCGTTAGTATTTCCTAGGCATGGTTATAAATAGTAGCTGCTTAAGTTGAAGTAGCAATATGCTTTGTTATGGGCGAACCTGAGTAAATTAAAAAACAAAACAACTGGCGCTTCCAATTTCAATTCTTTATAAATTTCTACACATTTAACCATGAAATAGTTATTTTGTCCTGATGACCTTAAAATCACAACGTAAATGTGCATATTTTTTCTCAAAAGGAAAAAAAAAAAACACACTTGTGATCTTTAAGTTTTATTTTATCATTATAAGTTTTTTTTATTGCAAGTTGTAACCAATAAATATTTAATATTTCATTATATATTCAGTGATAAATTTTTGAAAAATATAATAAAATAAAAAAAATAATTAAAGGAATCATTTTTGGCATCGGAAAAAAGGCACATATTTTTCGATTTCGATACCGATTCCCGATTCCGATTCCCTATTTCGATTCCTTTTACTCGTACTAACACTAGTAAATAGATACCTTTCTCCTCAATGCCTCGCAGTCACCTTTTATACACAGCTTCGAATAGTATCCCCTTAAATTCGAGATGACAGTACTCCTTGTGTTATTGTGAAAAAAAAGACAAAGATAAGTTTCCTAAGATATATATTTTTGTTGATCTATCACATTTAAGTCTAAAATAACAGTATAATCCATACAAGCCCAAATTAAATAGACGTATCTTTAAGTTTTTATGTGCGGAACCTGCCGATGGGAACTTTCCCTTCAAGATAAGAACACAAAACTGCGATTTGAAAAGAAGGCGCAGCGAGATACCGGAACACACGAACGAAATTGTTTGTGTGTTTTGCTATTTATTTAGCTTTTGTCGCTTTAATTTTTGCTTTCCATTGTTTTTTTTTTATCTCTACCTAATGCAAACATGTTCAAGTAGCGTCAAGCATGTGTGTCAAAGGCACGCAAGGTGCTCCAATTAAAATAAGAAACGATAAAATAAAAGAAGATTAAATAGAAGTTCGCCTTTTTTTTAACTTTATTTTGAAGCAGCAGAAAAATAAATGATGATTCGCAGGTACGAAATAATAGTAATAATAACAAAATAAAAACGGAATTAAAATAAAAAATAGCGTTTAAAAAATAGGGGATGAGAGACACGGTGTTTGGAAAAATGGGATAAAGTAAACAATTTACGACTAAATTAAAAAAAAAAAAAAACGTTTAAAAAGAAATCGTGAAAGGTAAAAAAAATAAAGAAGGATCATTGAGAAAGCGCGGGGAATTTTACCGGAAATTAAAAATCCTTTTTATCGCTATAGCTGGAAGTGCATTAAACAAGCTTAAGATCAGTCAACAAATTCCCAGAATGAATTGACACAGTGCAATTTAACGGGCGAACTGGGGATCTAGTACCTTACAAGAAACTATTTATCTTTTTCGCTTTCTTTCTTTCTTTCTTTCTTTCTTTCTCTCTCTCTCTCTCTCTCTCTCTCTATATATATATATATATATATATATATATATATTATTTTATTACTGTTTTTTTCTGCTTAGTTACACGTGTTTCTGTTACTGAATCCTATCAACGATCCAGCAACTTTGTCAAACTTAAACAGAAGTGGTTACTATAGGTTTAATGATATTTAATCTTTAACGTGTCAAATTCCATATGACACCACGACAGCACGACAGTCCACTAGTGATCGCTACCTACTCGTTCTGCTTTTACTTCCCTTTTTCCACTCAGCCCTTACCTCGCTCTTTCTCTCACCCTACCCTGGCCTCCAAAGTCTTACGTATACCCTTCCGACTTTTCTCCTTTTCCACCCTCTTTCCTCCATCGCTCTCTCTCCTTCTCCCTATACTCCGATCTGTTTTGTGTCTGGCTAACCTTTTTAAACTCAGATTAACCCCCTTTTCGATGTTTATTTAATTATTAAATTTAAAACTTAAATGCTGTCAAATCAGAATTGGGATACCCCCTCCCTTTTATTTTCCTTCGTCTTCTTCTAATATCGTTTTTCCAAATCATAATTACCATACCTGTTAAAGTCTTATGAAGTTGCTGAATCATTGATACGATTCGGTAACCGAAACATGTGTAACTAAGCAGATAAAACAGTAATAAAATAAAAAATATATACATTTGCTCTGCAATAGTATTGAGCACTTTCTTCAGGTTTTTACTAATACCATTTATACCATAGACTTTTACTAATTGCCATTTATACCATATATATATATATATATATATATATATATATATATATATCGATATTATTTTTCGAGGTTCAAACGCAATTACCTTTTCCGTACTAAATTCCCGATTCCGATACAATTACTGGTTTCTATTCCGATAAAACACATTTTAAATGTGCATATGTTTTTTTTCAAACGTAAAAAAACACATGTGGGGAATATCTACACATTTTATATATAATGGATATTTAAATCAATATTTTTTTTTAGTTTAGTATAACGACTAGTAGTGGACTATTTAGTTTAAGCGAGGCAATCCGATAAAAATGTGATTTAATGCGTTTTTCATCATTTTATCTCAGATGCGTCTAAGTTTCTAAATAAGTTATATTTTTCAATCTATATTTTTGCGAGTAAAATTTTCTTTTATGCCTTGGCATGACAGACCAACGGACATGATATTTGAAATGAAAGTATGACGAAGGAACCTTAAAAGAGAATGAGATCCCAGAGGTATTACGCACACACACACACATACACACACATACATACACACACACATACACACACACACTAACATCCAGCTTTATATTATAGAAAAAAGAATATATATATATATAAAGAGAGAGAGAGAGAGAGAGAGAGAGAGAAGGAGAGTCTTATTTTGACATGTGCCACAAACTTTAGCACCGTCTCAATCATTATTCTGAGTCACGCTAATCAGAGCTATCCTGAAATTCTTGGAGACGATTCAGGTTAACTTGAAGAAGACTTGTCACTGGAAGGTTTGAACGTGGTATAATGTGTATCATTATTTTTCTTTTTTCCTAATAAATTATATCCCTATTCTATTTTAAAAGTATCGTCTCACAATTTACTCGATTTTACTATGAAAAAAGTAAAACCCTCGATCCAGCTTACGATAAGTGAGGGCGAAACCGGTCAATTTGCGTTCCATATTAATTATTTTTCATATCTCTTTTTAATCATGATCATCAAAACGAACCGTCCTGTCATGATTGCAATATATATATATATATATATATATATATATATATATATATATATATATATGTGTGTGTGTGTGTGTATATATCTATATTTTTATAAAGTAATAGGGTTCGTGTGTTTCTGTCTGTGTGTACAGCTCCCCATCATCAACGAAATATAAAGGAGGTAAGAGGGTAGATCTCTCCTGGTAGAGAAACATTAGAACATTTCTGTTATAGGAGACATAAGAATCTTTGCTTAATTTCTTTATATACTATTCTACAAACCACCCCCATATCGAATGACTTATGCTCATTTGCATATCACATTATATTAAATCTCTTTAACTAATTACCTCGACCTTATTACATATTGGAAATATTCTAATCATTTCAACTGTACTATTTACAAAATCTATTTAACATTTAATTATTTAATATATTTTCATTTAATTTTATATTCGATTTATTTCACTTTACGTATATTATCTGAAAGGTTTACTGTTTGTGCAATCGGAGATTTACGTCATTACATGTTGTCTGTAATAGATATTTTTCTTTTTATTGGATTTTTTTCCACTTATTTTTATTATTAAATTTACCTTTTTAAAAAAAATAACAATATGAAAATGTTTATAATTTTAACTTCTGGTGCTTACGCATTTCTTTTACCGCGCTATTTTAAAATATCTTTTCTAATAAACAATATGAACACTTTTTTTAACCTATTTTCAAAAATAAACAATAATTTTTATTTATTTTAAGCATAACTTTATTAATACATTTTTTTTATCTAAACTTGAAATTTCACAATATTTATTTAAATTCCCACCCCCCTCCTCACACTACGAATGCCTTTCGAAATAATAACGTATTCTTTCCGCACGCTACCAAACCTACAGACATATCTACGTTTGCTCTATCAACTCAACTGCTGGATTTTAAGTTAATACAACATTAAAAAATTGAAATTAATATTAAAAAAGGTTTGTGAACAATATTTCTTTCAAAATTATTTTTTATATCACTGTTCTGTTTATATTCCTATAAATTTATATTGTGAAAATTTACCACTTACCAATAATATAGACAGTTCAGTTCCTTCGGTATTTGTGGTACCGTTCTGAAATATTAACGTTACTATTTTGAAAGCCATGAAGGCAAAGATGTTTTGTAACTTATTTTGTGCTTCCAACTAACAATTAAAAAAAATATATATATCGTGAAACTTCAATTTTAGCTAAAAAAATAATGTTTAAAATAAATAAAAATTGTTAACTCTTGAAAATAGTTTAAAATTTCAAATAGTTTTCATATTGTTTATTTAGATGATCTGCTTATTTACAAAATATCGTGAAACCTTAATTTAACCTAAAAAAATATTTAAAACATCATATTACAAGAATTACGCCCCCCCCATATTTTTTTACAAGGTTTAGGAATCGCCGACAACGAATCTGATATTCAAACACTTCGCAACTGAATACTTTCGTAGATATTATTATTTTCCCAGTACAAAAGTTGGATAAAATTTTACTTTAATGCCCATATTACAGCTTGGTTCTTACAGTGCATAATTATCAATTTCTTCTACTGCTAAAACAATTTTTTGGTGAGGAAAGCTTTATGTTTTGGGATTGTATTGAAAATGTAATGGAAATTTCAATTTCGTTCCGTTTTAATCTTTTATATTTTACTTGCCAATATAATTGAAAGAATACAATTCAACTATCGTAATTTTATATAAATAAACAAAAACAAATATTTTAAAATAAAACTTTATTAAAAAAGAAATAATTTTATTTTTAAATGAAAAAAATCAATTTAGTAAAATAATTGTATTAAACATCCCAACCTCCCCATGTTAAGTATGGCTTTCTAAATAAACACCCCCAACCTTGTCAGCAAACCTGTAAACCTATAAAAGTTAACATTCCGAATGTGAACAGTGATTTTTCGATTTTGTTCGCGCTTGCCGCAATTAAAGACAATTAAAACGGAACTAACTTTATTTCCATTCTATTTTTTAAACAACCCCCAAAACATAACACTCTCTTCCAGTTATAGCCAATTTTTTTTAAATTAAATAAAACAGTTCAAAATAAACAGATAAGCGCATTTTCTTTTACATTTTTCTTACAACCAACGTTGTCATTTAACCAACTGCAGGATACCGTTACTTTTGTGGGGTTGTTTTGAAAATGGCACGGAGATTATAATTTCGTTCCAATTTAATCTTTCTGGTCGAGCCTATTTCGAAAGCCTGTTTTATCATAGATTTGAACTACAAATAATTTATTACATTTTGATTATTACTATCTTAAGACTTAAAGCTTATATTTATTTCATTTTTCTATTTATATATTGAATTAGTTATTTCCAGTCTTATTTAAACTTAGTGCTTTCTTTAAACCGGATGAACCTTTTATAAAAATATGAGTTTAACGTAAAGAACACGAACAAGGTTTTATTCATCTGAATTTCTTCCAGTTTACTAACAAAATATATAAATTTAAAAGAGATATAAATAATAAAATAAAAAGGTTATGTAATTTAAAAGAAATACACGTACTCACAAAAGCAGAATTTTTTTTACACATTTTTTCTTTAAAACCATAACAATGAGACTAACAATTACCTAGATCTTAGTAATTATTTGTTTTAATAGAACTGTTTTAATTGTACTGTTTACATATATTAGTTAACCTAAGTTGGTATTACATTTATTTTACATTTACTTTTTTTTTAATTATTACTTTTAGACTGTGACGTTTACACCCGGAAGTAATGAGTCACAAGTAGGTCGCTTTTATTCATTTTTGCTACAATATAATTGTTTATAATTGTACTATTCAGAAATATTATTTATAGTTCGTCCATTTCAGTTAGTATACATTTCCTTTACGCTTAATTAATTTACAATCATTAATATCGTTAAACAATTCCGTTTAAAACCGAAATTATGCCACCCAAACGAAGTAGAAACGAAAGTGAGGAAGAAAGAATGGAAAGAGAGTATGACTTTGCCCCAGCAATTGACAGAAAACGAGGCAGCTAGACAACGAATGACTGCTTTGAGACACCATGAAATAGAACACTGCAATAGAAAAGGATTGCTCTACAACAAAAATGACTCTCTCACTACAGCTGATATAGGAAAAATGGACAAAGTATGTCAACATTGCTCAGCTGTAAAATTTAAAGGAGAAACCCCTGGTTGTTGTTGTTCTTCTGGCAAAGTTGTGCTTGATAGCTTTCCACCACTGCCTCAGTTGCTTCAAGATTTGCTCTCCGGCAATGGTCCCATCTCTAAAGATTTTCTGCAAAATCTACGCAATTATAACAATTGTTTTGCAATGACATCATTTGGTCACAAAATTGCGGCAGTACATGGGTGGAATCCTTCTTTTAGAATTCGAGGCCAGGTTTGCCACCAGATTGGGAATCTTTTACCACCTGAAGATGAAACAGCAAAGTTTATTCAAGTCTACTTCTTGGATAGTCTGGAAGAGGAACTACATAATCGGGGACGTGGCAGTAGACTCAATAGAGACATTCTCCGAAGTCTGACTGAATTTTTACATGAGAACAACAGCTTCATTTGTCAGCTGAAAACAACAAAGGAGAGGATTGAAGAAGAACACTTGGTAGAACATAAAGTTGTCATAAGGGAAGACCGAAGGCCGCAAGAAGAGCATCCACGGCGATTCAATGCTCCAACAACAACGTATGAGATTGGAATATTAATGGAGAATGAACCAACAGCTAACCGGGATATTGTCTTGCGTTTTAGAAATGATACATTAAAACGGATCTCCGAACTACATCCCCTCTACGATACTTTAATGTACCTGTTAATGTACCCCTATGGTTCTCCATCTTACAACATCTACATGAAGGCATCCAATGGGCGAAAAGTTACCCAACAGCAATTTTATTCGTACCATTTAATGACTCGGCATTGAAACAGAACGTTTACAGTTCCTGAGGCGTGAGCAACAGACCCTGAGAGCTGACAATTATAGCAACTTGAGAGATTCAATTCTTAGGGAGGATGGGAATCCAGAACAGTTTGGGCAACGAGTTGTACTTCCGGCAACTTATACAGGAGGCCCTCGATACATGTTTGAGCGTCAAAGTGATGCTATGGCATATGTTCGGCGAATGGGCCAAGCCGACCTCTTCATCACGTTCACAACAAATCCAAAGTGGACAGAAATTACAGAAAATTGTCTTCAAGGGCAAGACCCTCAGGATCGTCCAGATATTGTTGCCAGGGTTTTCAGGCAGAAGCTAAAAAAGTTACTTGAATTTATTAAAAAGGGAGGATTTGGCAGGTTGAGGACTTTCCTGTACAGTATTGAATATCAAAAAAGAGGACTGCCGCATGCACACATCCTCACCTGGCAGGCCCCAGAGGACAAACTTCTACCAGAAAAAAATGGATCCCTGCATATCTGCAGAGATCCCTGACAAAGAGGAAGATCCTGATCTTCATGCTAAAGTGATGGCACATATGGTGCATGGACCTTGTGGACCATTTAATCCAAATTGTCCATGTATGATTGACAACAAATGTTCCAAAAAATACCCAAAAGAATTTCTTCAGTGTACCGAGCAAGGCCAAGACTCTTACCCCAAGTACAGGCGAAGAAAACCAGAAGATGGAGGCCAGACTGGTACAATAAGGATGAAGAGAAATGGTCGGTATATTAATCAAGAAATAACAAACCAGTGGATTGTTCTGTACAACAAGGTCCTCCTTCAGCAGTTCAACGCTCACATTAACGTAGAAATTTGCAGCTCGATCCAAAGCATCAAATATGTCCTCAAATACGTGAATAAAAGATGTGATCAAGCAGTGTTTGAACTACAAAGAACTGATGGAGCAGCTAACCAACAAGGCCAAGTACAAAGTCACATTGTGGATGAGATCCAGCAGTTCCAGAATGCAAGGTATGTCGGCAGTTCAGAGGCGGCCTGGAGGATATTGGAACATCCCATCCATGAACATTTCCCCCCAATTGTACAACTTTCTGTTCATCTTGAAAATGGGCAGCGTGTCATGTTTTCAGCTGATACTGCTCTGGAACGAGCCCAAGGTCCACCGCCTGCCACAACTTTGACAGCATTTTTTCAACTCTGCCATGAGGATGACTTTGCAAGGGGTCTCAAATACGTAGAAGTCCCTGAGTTTTACACTTGGGACAAATCGACAAAGAAATGGATGAGAAGAATGCGTGGGGTACAAGTTGAAGGTACTGAAAATGATGATGTATGGAAGGCACCATGCATTGGGAGAATCTACACGATTAGTCCAAAAGCAGGGGAGTGTTATTTCTTATGCCTGTTGCTCAATGAGGTTGCTGGTCCAACTTCATTTCAAGATTTGCGAGCATACAATGGTCAGGTGTTTGAAACATACAAAGCAGCGTGCCTTGCTCGAGGCCTTCTAGAAAATTACCATCACTTGCATCAAGCAGTAGGAGAGGCAAGTGCCACTCAATCACCTTCAAATTTGCGAAGTCTATTTGTGATAGTTTTAACAGCCTGTGAGCCAAGCAATCCTCTTGAGATCTGGATGGCTTTTCGTGATGTAATATCTGAAGACATTCTTCACAGATACAGGCAAGAAGTTAACAATCCAGAAGCAGATTTTAATGAGGACATCTACAATAAAACTCTTTGTCTAATTGAAGAAAAAGTTCTCCTTATGTGCGGTCAACCATTGGCAAGCTATGGATTACCTGCACCAACGCAAGGGAGAGATGAAAGACTCGCGAGAGAGTATCAACGTGAAGTTACTTATAATCTTGAAGAACTTTCCCTACAAGCAGAAAATATGCAAGAAAAACTGACCGATTCTCAAAGAGAAGTTTACAATTCATTCATGGCAATGTTGGAAGCACAAGGTGAAATGAACAAAAACATGATGTTTCTTGATGCTCCAGGTGGTACGGGCAAGACTTTTGTAATCAATTTGATCCTTGCAAAGATTAGATCCATGAGAAAGATTGTGCTTGCAACAGCATCCAGTGGCATTGCTGCTACTCTACTACAAGGTGGCCGCACTCTTCACAGCACTTTTAAAGTACCTTTGGATACTCATCGAATGGATCAGCCAGTTTGCAAAATTACTGGTAACTCAGCCTTGGCAAATGTAATTAGAGACACCTCTGCAATCATTGTAGACGAAGCCCCAATGACGCACAAGAGTGCTTATGAAGCAATTGACCGAACACTGCAAGACATCACAGGAAACAAGAATCCCATGGGTGGCATTCCAACCTTATTTTGTGGTGATTTCCGTCAAATCCTCCCAGTGGTTAAAAATGGCACAAGGGCTAACATTGTCAATGCAAGTTTGAAACAATCCTATCTCTGGAGGCACGTTATAGTGAAGAGACTGACTACTAATATGAGAGCCTATATCTCTGATAACACAGCTGCAGCAGACTTCTCAAAATTGCTTCTCCAAATCGGTAATGGTCAGTTTCCTATCACTTCTTCACCTGACACAATTAAGATTCCAACTGCGCTTGGTAAATGTGTCGGTAATCAGAAGCAACTGAAAGACAAAGTGTACCCAGACCTGCAAAACAATGGAAAATCACCGGATTGGCTTGCTGAGAGGGCTATTATTTCGCCATTAAACAGCAATGTGAATCATTTGAACAATTCAATAATGGATGAATTTCCAGGAGACACAAAGCAATACAAGTCAGTTGATTCGGCTACTAATGAATATGAAGCTGTTCACTACCCTGTGGAGTTTTTAACTCTTTGGAGATATCTGGAATGCCTCCACACATTTTAAATCTCAAAATTGGATCGCCAATCATGATTCTTCGATCCTTGGAACCGCCAAAAACAACAAACGGAACCAGATGTGTTATCACCAGATTGCACACCAATGTACTTGAGGCCACCATTTCCTGTGGTCCCTACAAAGGCGAAACCGTTCTACTGCCAAGGATCCCCTTAGTTCCATCGGACTCAGAACTTCCATTTAAATTCCGGAGACTCCAATTTCCTGTGAAGGTGTGTTTTGCAATGAGCATAAACAAAAGTCAAGGTCAGACATTTAACACCATTGGCGTAGACTTGACATCAGACTGCTTCAGTCACGGTATGTTCTACGTCTCCATCAGCCGGACAGGAAGTTCAGAAAAACTCTACATTCTGGCTCCAAATCAAAGCAGCAGAAATATAGTTTACCCTGAGGCTCTTCAGTGAAAAGTTCGAGAAATGGATATGAGGAAAAACTGACATGATCTGATTGTGGTAAGTTTTTAGTATTGAATGTGCAAGATAAAATTTAAGCAAGAGTTGAAAATTACTTCAATGAAAAATTTACTATGTAACATCAAGTAACCTTCCTTTTTGATGAAAATGTTTTGTGAAGTTCCTGATTGAATTTCAGTCACTACAAGAGGTAGTTAAAATGTTAATCACCTTATGCAATCGTTGCTCTTACAACATCAACTTACTGGAAAGGTGCCCACAGATTTTGGTACCCGAGTGCGCAACAAAGCTCCGTGCGAAGCACGGGTATCTTTGCTAGTATATATATATAACTACTTCGTTTAATCACATAAATTAATATAAAATGTATAACTTTATGCTTGAACTTTAAATATTTACTTCAACAGTGCTCAATACACATGTCGAGCTAGGAAGTAATTTATAAATTATATATGGCAATTAAGCCACACAGAATATTCCGCGTTTCATTCTCATATATGGGGGGCGTGCATATGTGCGTATCATTTTTCTTTGCAGTACAGAAAATACAAAAATTGACTGCGGCAATTATGAAAGAAAATCGTTTCTTTTTGTCATAATTAACAATAAAAGAAACCAATGTGCACACACGCACACATACACCCACACACACGCGCACACACTCGCACGCCCCCATTCCACACGAATATTTCACTTCAATTCTTGCAGAGTTTTGTGTTTGGCGTTTCGAGGTCTGTAAGTTCGCAATCCAGTAATTCTGCAATCTGTCACGAATGATATTTTTGGAAGGAGCGCACATATTCGAAGCTGAAAATAGGCAACATTTAAAATACATTTTTTTTTTTTATAAATGAAACTGTTTGAATTTAGCTTTAAAAAATGATCAATCTCTTTGTCAGATTGTGTTCAAATTACAGAAAGATATGGAAATAAACAACCTATTATTATTTTGGGGCACCATATATATCTATATAATAATAAAACTGGAATGACCTTGTAACGATGTATGTAACCCACTTTCCGGTTTATGACATCCGGTTGCTCATGCACGCGTAAACTGTAACCAATAACAACGTAAACAAATAAACACAAATCGCTTTTTTGCAGATTTTAACCTGCGTACTGAATTATTAACGTTATTATTTCGAAATTATTATTTAACATGGGAAGAGTGGGGAAGAGTGAGGTTTAAAATAACTTAAACGTAATACAGAAATGAACTATGTAAAAAAAAGCAGACAGTATTAACAATTGTTTATTTGGATAATTTAACCGCAAAAAAACAAAATAAAAAAAAGAACAATTGGGACGCTGATATATGAACGTTATTATTTCGAAATTATTATTTAACATGGGAAGAGTGGGGTTTAGAATAAACAAAAAAAAACAAAAGAACAATTGGGATGCTGAAATATTAACGTTATTATTTCGAAATTATTATTTAACATGGGAAGAGTGGGGTTTAAATAAACAAAAAAACAAAAAACAAAAGAACAATTGGGACGCTGATATATTAACGTTGTTATTTCGAAATTATTATATAACATGGGAAGAGTGGGGTTTAAAATAACTTAAATGTAATATAGAAATGAACGATGTCAAAAAAAGCAGATATATCAAAATTTGAATTTAACTATAATTAGTATTATGGTATCTATTCAGTGCACATTTACGCAACCAGTTATAATTCAGTAACTGTAAATTCTTTTTTTTTCAAAAAAATAATCAATTATAATAAACAGAACGACTCATAGAAATCTATCTATATTCTTTTTTTTATTTTAATATACTTTCATAGAAATGTTTCTCTTATGTAAAAAAGACAAAAAAAACAAACTATATTCTTTACCTCACAAGTGTCACGCTCATACATGAATTCCATAGCTAATATAACATACTGACCCAACGGGTGACGGGTAGTCTAGTATATATATATATATATATATATATATATATATATATATATATATATGGGTGTGTGTGTGTGTGCAATTAACGATTTCATTGTTCCTGTCTCCATTTAAGAATTCCAGGCCACTCTTACCTGCAGAGTTTACTTCATTAGAAAGTCTCCCGTAGGTTCGGAAATTTTAATTTCAAAGTTCTTTAACGAATGTAGCAGACCTGAAACCGTTAATAAGTCACCGATGTTTTATGTTGACAAAATGAATGCGAACCAAATAAAATCTTCTATCTTGCTTTCTCTTAAACACCAGAGCATTAAGCAGAACCTCACAACAAATAAAATGAGTTGAACGTCTGTTTGCGTTTTTAAGTAATACGTGATTGATATATGATAGTATGCAAGTATATACCATGTTTAAATTTACCATTAGAAACAAACAACTATATATATATATATATATATATATATATATATATATATATATATATATAAATGTAATACTTGGTTCGTTATAAATCAACAAAACCATATTTCTACATTACCAATTTAATTGAAATTTTCAGAAAATCTATCTGAAAAATCAACGAATGTTTGCATGTTATTAAAATAATTTAACATTGCGAATTATAAAAATATTAATTCAAATATAAATATTTTTCGTAAGTCGTTTCTGCGAGACTGCCCCGTTTTATTTCCGGTAATTTCCGTTTCAACAACTCTCAAATTACAAGATAAGTAAAAAAAAAAAAACGTACGCAGAGAGTGATCCGTGCGGAAATAATAACGTATTATTTAAAAAGCCATTGTTAACATGGGAAGGGGAGGGTGTTTTGTACCTATTCTATACTTTCACCTTACAATTGAATAAAAAACATATAAAACTTTAATTAAACTTGGAAATACGATTTAAAAAATAGCGCGGTCACTCTCTGCATTAGCACAAAAAAATCCCTATTTTTAAAATTCAAATACATTTATGTATCTTACCAATTTTTAAAATTTTAAATTCCTTTGTTAAGGCTTTTCACTCATCAAGCATTACGTTTTAATTATTTGGTTTCTTTCGCGGTATTGTGTACGTATAAAAGTTTGTTTTAACTTTTTAAAAATGTTTCATTTTTACGACATGCCTCAGCGTATTATAAACACCCTAACCTCCGCATGTTAAGAACGGCTTTCAAATTAAACACGCCCTTCCACTAACCTCGAAAGCCGTCCTTAACACGGTGAGGTTGGGGGTGTTCATTACAAAAGCCATTTTAACATGGGGAGGTTAGGGTGTTTGTAACATGCTTGTGCGGTCTTAAAATTAAAGAAGTTGCTATTTATTATGTATTGCAAAAATTCCTTGAAATTTATTTATTTGACAAAAAATCTTGACAATTCAAAAGAATGTTTAAAATTATTTATTTGTTCGAAAAAACAAAAAAAAACACAGAAACAAACTATTTTATAAAAGTCGAAGGTTGCTTTCATTTCAAAATTGTTTTCTTACAATTATATTTTTTACACAAACTTTTCAATCAATGTTTTTACAATTATATTTCGATTCCCAGTAAAAAATAAAAAATAAAAAGCAACCCACTTCTCCGTTAAAAAAACAAGCATTTAAATTAATTTGCTCTTGGCCTTTCAAAGTTGCTTTAATTTAAAAAAATGTATAAAATTATTTATTTGTTCAAAAAAAGAAAATACACACGCACACACAAAAACGAAAAAATAAACAAAAAAAAACAACTAATAAATGTTTTGGTTTTATTTTGGTTTTCAAATGACGCTTGATCAGTTTAAACTATTATGAATATGTCATTTCAATTTTCTGTTTTTAATAAAAAAATGTTCCATGAAAAACTATTATGAATATGTCATTTCAATTTTCTGTTTTTAATAAAAAAATGTTCCATGAAAAACTATTATGAATATGTCATTTCAATTTTCTGTTTTTAATAAAAAAATGTTCCATGAAAAACTTTCTCGTTCTCATTAATTAAATCTAAACATTTCCAATTAAACATTTATGGATATATATTCTGTTTCACTTTCTTTATGTACTTTTTTTCATAGCTCCTTCCGGAAGTTTAATTTTTTGGTTTTTTTTCGGACAAATAAATAATTTTAAACATTCTTTTGAATTGTCGAAATTCATTTTCTCCAGTAATATCGGTTTACCAAGTTTCTAGAAGTAATAATTGATAATTTTAGTTTAATCTAACGTTTCCGGAAGTAATAAATGTTAATTTTGGTAAATTTATTCTTTCCCTTTCCGAAAGCAATCGTTCGACCATATAATGATGTCTCACCTAGATTTGGATAGCAAGTGCGTGAAAAAAAATGGCGTCTCCAATGTCGGCAATAAACGGTAGAAGCACCATTTTATTCATTGTTGATTTATTCAAACAGTCCTTTGGAAAATCAATATTTAAAATAAAGTGGTCCTTGGGCGTTGAGTTCCATGGCGACCAGCAGAATTATTTAATGGTCGCTCCCTCAGACCCCCTTAGTCAAGGCTAACGCATGCGCGCGTAACATTTATCATTTATTCACTTACGTTACCTTTCGCACTTTTACAAACATTATTTATTTACGTTGGCTTAACTCTTTTCATGAATAAAAAAGTAACTAAACCTGAACTTATCACTTTTACAAACATTATTTATTTACGTTGGCTTAACTCTTTTCATGAATATTAGAAAAAAAAGTTTTACTCTTTATGAATATTAAAAGAAAAAAAGTTACTCAATATTTATTAATAATTTCTCACTTTTACAAACATTTGTAACTCATGTATTTACTTACGTTGCCTTAATTGTTTTCATGATTATTAAAAAAAAAAACTAAACCATGTATTGATAATTTCTCACTTTTACAGACATTGTTAAATTACATGAGTGGATAATTTTTGGGTAAATAATTACATTTAGGTCCACCTCCACAATTTTCTTTTTTACATGACGACTTTTATTGATAAATAAAGCTACTTCTCTGCAACGGGCACTGAAACCCTCCTTTTTTTAAAAAGTATTTTCCGATGGGTATGCTGACAACAAATATCAGTTAATTTTTGCAAATATTTTTCACCTCCCCCTCCAAAAATGATGATTATTCCGGAAGCTGTTCTTAAGATGAGGAGGTTGGGGTGATTATAAGGTAGACCTAATCTAAAAAAATACCAAGTTTTTTTAATGATTAAAATAATTTCTCACTTTTACAAATATTTTTACATGCGCACATAAGCAACTATTTTTTTATTAACTTTTTTATTTTTTTTTTATTTAAATGGTAAATCAGTAAATCGTTTAGTTACTAACCCAACGTTAATAAATAAAAAAAATGTTACGTGCGCATGCATTAGCCTTGACTAGGGGGCACTAAAGGAGCGACCATTAAATAATTATGAATGCCGCCATGGAACTCAACGCACAATGAGTACATAAAGTGGCACTTATGCACTAATGTCATCGTGCTATTTTTTAAAAATAGTATTTCTAAACTAAATTCAAATTTTACAATATCTTTTTCTTTTATTAATTTGTTAGGTGAAAGTACAGATAACCGGGTCGGTTTCTAATGTGTGGAAAATCGAGCTCCCGAAAATAAGGGGTACTCTGGATAGTAACAAAAAATTAAATTGCCACAGTCTTGAAAGATTTCTTCCCTACTGAGCGAGGAAAAAAACGGGGAAGTGTAGTTCACCTTCTTTTTCTCTCCCCTTTCTCTTCCTCTCTTAATATCTCTCTCTATCCATCTCTCCCTTCCCCTCTCTCAATCTATCTTTCTCTCTATATCACCCTCTTCATCTCGTTTTGGGCTCCTTTCTCTCTTTAACTCCCTCAATCTCTCTCTCCTTTCCTCTGTCACGCCCTCTCTGTTTCTAACTCTAGCCCTCTCTCTGTCTATCTATCAATCCCTTTATCTCTCTCTCTATCTCCTTCCCTTTCTCTGTTTTCCTCTCACTTTCTCTTTTCTATCTATATATCTGCCCATCTCTAATCCCTCATCCTATTTTACTCTCCTAAATTAATTACAGTGAATAAGGCATTGTTAAAACATGGATAAATCCTATTTTAGTCACCTAATTTACTGAATGTGAGAATAGAAGTTATTTCGAAATTATTGCTACCTTGAACAGCAACAGAAGTAACTGGTAAAATCTTTCTAATTAAATTGATTTTGGCAGCCATTCGGTAACAAAATGACATAGATTTAGGCCTTGCTGCATGAGGAATACCTTCAACCTTGCTGCTAAGTAGAAGAATGATTTATTCTACTTTGAAATATTAAATTTTTCAGAAATCTCATGTTCGGCATCTCCAAAACATCCAATATGGGGAAAAATATTGAAGAAATGCAAACTTATTGTTTAGGATGAATGCACAATGGTACGCAAAAAAATCACTGGAGGCTCTTAGTCGATCCTTGCAAAATTTGCGTGGCAATTTCAGACCATTTAGGAATGCAGTAATATTGCTTGCAGGAGATTTCAGACAAATGTAACCTGTTATTCTTCAATCAACACCAGCAGATGAAATAAGTGCTTGACTCAAATACTCTACTTTTTTGTGCCATGTGAAGACATTAAACTCTAAATATGCATGTCCAGTTGCAAACTGTTCGATCCGCACATAAATTTTTGCATCACTTGTGGGAAATTGGGTACAGAAAAGTGCGAGCTGATCAGAGATAAGGGCAAAATTCTTTGCCTTTTAACTTCTATAATTTTATTACACCAAAAGAAGAGTTAGTTTAAAAGGTTTTTTGCAGATATTCAAATTATAAAAATTCCATTTGACTGAGTGAACGAGCTATTCATGCAGGTCAATACAAAGATGCCCACGTTATTATTTAATTTAAAATTCCAAGTGAGGTTATCAAATACAAATCCATCGGCACTGATGTGAAAACAAATAAAGTGGTTAATTATCCAACAGCTATATTTGCCAGGGATGCCACCGCATGTATTGCAACTGAAAGTTGGCATACTAATTATCATGTTGTGAAATATAAACCAATCCAAGCTTTGCAAAGGCAAATGGCTTGCAGAAAAAATATTAACAAACAATATCATAGAAACAACAATCATAACAGGACTTTTTACAGATGAATATATCTTCATTCCATGCATTCCAATGATTCCACCGGATACATCATTACACTTTAGGAAATTGCACTTTCCAATATAATTGTCCTTTTCAATAACCATCAATAAAGCACAGGGAACAATCTTTAAACTTGTGTGGCTTACAGTTACACACTGACTGTTTTTTCACATGGACAATTTATGTCACGTATTCAAGAGTCACCAAACAAGAAAATCTCTATATCAGCTAAGAAAATGGAACAACGAAAAACTATGTTTATACGAAATGGAAAATTAGTCTATAGGAAACATGCCTTTTCTCATTTTGGAATTTTTTTCCATTGCGCCAATTTCAGCCACAGCAACGCGTGGCAGGGTACAGCTAGTACATACACACATATATATATATATATATATATATATATATATATATATATATATATATATACGATTCTATAGAATTTGAATTTATCCAATGGATAAAATGTCCTGAATTTCTAGAAAACTCCCCTTGTTATGGTTTCTGAGTTATGCAAGATTTGAGACCCCAACATATTAGTGTGCATATACTTGTATAATATATTCAATTAGAGACTGATAAAGATCAGGGACTGATTTGAAAAATGCGTGGGATAAAGATCTTGCCGATTTAAGAACATTACATTCAAACACGTGGACACCAATGAAGCATATTTTATTTCTATATTTTTATTTTTTGTCCAATAGAATTATTTATATACCTTTTCTCGTATTAATCTGACCTATCATAAGGTTCAAATGCATTTGAATTATCTAGAACAATGGTTCGTCCGAAATAAAAAAAGAGGAGATGAATATCCAAAATAGATTTCATAGCGTAGTATCTTTTAAGAGTGGCAAGCTGGGTCAAGGGTCAGAACATTATTATTATTATTATTATTATTATTATTATTATTATTATTATTATTATTATTATTATTATTATTATTATTATTATTAATTGAGTTGAGCGACGGATGGTCGCTGGATCAGCTATTATAATTAGAAAAATTAACAATTAAATTGGGGAAGAAATGATTGACGTGTGAATCGCAAAAGGAATGCGAAAATAGAAAATATATGTAAACATTATTTTGGGGTTTCGAATAAACAAATAACTAGTTGTGGACATTAGGTTTGTCTGAAAAACACAATTAGGTGACGTAAGAGAACACGTTATGTAGTTAATTTTGGAGAGATTCAGAGAGTTGAGAATTGACCACCAGAGCGGACAGACGTCTAGACATATGTGGACAGGCAGCTAGGCAGTGAGCTGTAGGAATAGAACATGTAAACGAACTGCAGATCCTGTGAAAACCATTTGAGACAACTGTAATAAATTTATATTATAAAAATATAAAGAGTTGTTTCATGGTTTCACAAATAAGAACAGATGTCTCAATTAGATGGTGCTGATCGCTTCATGGTTCGTCTCGGAGCAGCGGGAAGACACAGAAGAACTCTTGAAGAAAAAAAGGTATGAAGCATATATTCTTCTTCTTAAATATGAACTGTAAAAAGATCTCGTGTGCTAAGTCTTATACCACATGATTCAGTTTACACGTCAATATCATGTCCTCCTGGCTAAACAACATACATACGATTTATACGTTTATTATCTGTCTGTTAAAAGAACAATATCTTACA
>NW_027633417.1:27500-44428 GCF_053919585.1 Euprymna scolopes
ATTAAATATTTGACGGACCGGATCTGCTCAACCTACGTTGTATCTGTAAACATCCGGAGGTTTTGGCATGTTTTTTGTTTTTGTTTTTTACTTTAACTGCAACTCCACACACACCTCTAAATTGACGACTTACATGGGTTTTACCAGTCTGCTGAAAACGAATATCATATTCCAATTTTGGAACAGTTAAGTAATTTTCTGGATCTTATAACATGTTTTTTACAATGTATTTTTTAATTAATGTCACCGAAAGAGATATTTTGTAACACACCATCGCATTAGTACTTGTTAAGTTGGAAAAAACATGGCTGCCAGTGAAGACATAAGGGATTATATTCGATAATAAATGTCTTAATATCCAGAAAGGTACTTGTCTGCGGCAAATGATATGGTATTCGTTTTCAGAATATCCGAAAATTATAATAGTTGTAAATTTAACGAAGGGTGTTTCGTTGTAGTTAAACAAATAATAAGCTGAAGTTTCAATGTAGTATGAAGAGACATCACACAGTTTTATTTCTTACTTAGATTGTCCCTTTAGGAATAGTCGATCATGCATTGTAGCCTCTTATGTTTCAGTGGCAATATGATTTGTTTGGAGTCAATATGTGTAAACTCCCATAATGATCGGTACGAACTTTGCGAACGACTTAAATATATAACAACATAAACATAGTTTCTGTTTACTTGAAAATATTTAAACGTAAATGCGAAAACTGTTGAGAAAATAATGAATCTATTGTTTATTTCAAGCTTAAAAAGAATTAGAGAGACAGTTATGATTATTATATTTTAGAAAACCATAGGATCGAGAACGTTACGATTAAGATTGCACGTTTACAAATGGCGGACAAAATTGATGTAAATCTCAAATATCCATTGAGCATAGACAATTCGGTATCAGACAATAAATTTGATATACGAATCTGATATCACAAACAAACACCTTATATAATGATATGTATGCATTATAAATAGCGTGATATGGAATGTAATCAATTTATTCCGATTAAAATAAGATCGCGTTCAAACAACGGAGGCTGACCAAAATAGTTTTGTCAGAAGTAAGAAATAGACTTATCCAACTCAATAGATGCAGCAGGTTATGGATATGAAAGTGCTTCATGTTCAATAATACGCTAAGTAAACAGTCGCTCTATCGTGTCTGCTACTACGCCTTTTCTTTCTGGATTAGGTTACATAGCCTTTTAAGAAAAAAACTGCAAGGCAGCAGTAGGATTTGGAGTCAGAGTTCCTATCTCTTAGCCTTTTGCTGTGACAAGGCCCACAAGGCAGTGGTATTTGATTCTCCTAGTTTTCGCCTCCTCCGCTGCCAGTGGTTGTAGGTTCGCTCCACTGAAAATGAGCATTGGAGGTTTAGAGGGAGTTTATCTGATGCGCAACTGATACTACACCTAAACTGCAAGCAAGTTAGGAGCCAAGGCCCCGACTAGTCATTGTCAAGACTGACGGACTGCATGATGATGATGATGATGATATATATATATATATATATATATATCATCAGCATATATATATATATATATATATATATATATTAAATAACACAGATTATTCTTGCTTGTTTTTGTTGCTATCCTCCTTTTCTCTTTGTCGTACCATTTTCCGAACGTTTTATCAGAGTGAAAAAAGAAATTTCCCATAATCGCGTACGTTTTCGACCTCCATTGGCCATCCTCAGGCGAATAGTAAAAATAAAAAAAATTAAAAATTAAATTGAAAAATGAAAGTAGCCAGATGAAATGAAAAGACGATTAAAAGGCGATTAAAATCGCTTAAAATCATTAAAATACTCAAAAGCACTTGAGCGTGTCCTCCGTTTCGTTTTGAGTCTGGTTAATCGTTAGTTTATTAATGTGGATTAAAAATGCCTTAAAGATCGGGAGGCGCACCTCGCAATATGAGACAGTTAAAATGACCGTGTTATTTATTAATATGTCTCTAAATTCATAAACTGCAAGGCAGCAGTAGGATTTGAAGCCAGAGTTCCTATCTCTTAGTCTTTTGCTGTGATAAGGTCCACAAACTATATATATATATATATATATATATATATATATATATATATATATATATATATATATATATATATATAATATCAAGCATTAATGTGCAAGCATAAATATAAATACAAATAAACCAAACTCAAAAACCTCTGCATATAAGACATTTTTGAACGGAGAATTGAATTTCAAATGTAAAGACTGAGTGACATTTTAAAAAATGCTTCAATTTTAATTAATTCTGAATCGTTTTAATTTCTACGTAGCCGTGTTTCAATTTCAGCTTTGGTCTCTTAACATTTAAAGCTAATCTGATGTAACTTTAGCATAGTACATATGTGCACGTGGGAAGATATCAGCAGCAGCGAAGCTAGCTAGCTTTGAGGAGATTGGCAGCATGGGGAATCGAAAAGCCCGAATATGCAAATTTGAAATTGTGCGCAAGAGGAAAAAGTGGGAAAATAAACGCGAGAAAAAATCACTATGTGGTCGGAAGAGGAAAAGCGATCTTCCAAGAAAATGGACGTTTAAAGTCGAGGATCGGACTGGGTCAGCTGTTTCAGGCAAGCAGTCTCAGGAAAGAGAAATCGATAATGCTAGATGGACATGTGACAATGAGAGACTTTTTAAGTGGCGTTGAGACGGAAGAGTAATAACCTGTAATAAAAACCTGATTTTTTATTCATTTTTTCCTTTTATAATAGTTACGTTACATAACTTCGAAGTGCTTCTTTTTCATTCAAAGTTCACCATTTGTTTATATTTAACCATTTATATCTTAAGTATATAATTATTGCTTTTATTTTAAAGATATGGTTTTAAAATTGAATTTCGACATTTTTAATTTGTAGTTTATAAATTTATAATCTATATCTTCTGACCAAAAATTCAACTTTATAAATTTATAAATATGAAGTTATTTTGTTTCTACATAACAATGTTTGTCATTTTAAATCTTTCTTTAAATCTGATACGGAGAATCGTTATTTCATTAAATTTACAATAAACCAGACTTTTGCAAAGAGGTTATATATGCAAAATAGTGTAAACTAAATACGATTAATTCCAACGATGGTTAATTAATAAAATAACATTATAAGACGCGATAAGATTTCACAGATTATAAGAGTAGATAATGTTGTACAGATCATAGGGGTAGATTATGTTACACAGATTATAGGAATAGATAATTTTGCACAGATTATAGGGGTAGACAATGTACAGATCATAGAGTAGTTAATGTTGCACAGATTATACAGGTAGATAATTCTGTACAGATGACCGAGGTAGATAATATTGCACAGATTATTGAGATAGATAACGTTGCACGAAATTATAAGAATTGGCAATGTTGCACAGATTATAGGAGTAGAAAATGTTGCACAGATTTTAAGAGTAGCTAATATTGCACAGATTATAGAGGTATATAATGTTGTACATATTTTAGGAGTATATAATGCTGCACGAATTATAGGGGTAGTTAATATTTCACATATTATAGGGGAAGATAATACTGCACATATTATAGGGGTAGATAATGTAGCACGAATTATAAGGGTAGATAATATTTCACAAATTATAGGGGTAGATAATACTGCACATATTATAGGGGTAGATAATGTTGTACAGATTATAAGAGTAGATTATATCGCACAGATTACAGGGGTAGATACTGTTGTACAGATTATAGGGGTAGATAATACTGCAAAGATATTAAGGGTAGATAATTTTGCACAAATTTTACTGAAGTTAATAATGCTATTATCCGAAGATATAAAAATACTCAGCTTATATAGATATTTAATAATTTTATTTGAGCAAAAAACAAAATATGTGTAGGAATTTATATACTGCCGGTTTAAATCTAATCAACGATTAAATATGCAACCTAACTTGCCATTATATAAGAACTTTTCCGGTTTCCATTTTAGCCGGTGCTAATGAATCAATTTAACTATTTAGTATCAATAAGAAACGTATGAATAACACTATAGAATAAATTACAAGGTATAGTCGATATTAAACTCTATGTTAGAGAGCAAGATGTTTGGGTGGATGCATTTGGGTGACACTCTAAAGATCAGAAGTAATCTAAAAGATGAGGTTCATAACACGACGTGACTTCCGAACGCTGGTACTAAGTCTCTTTTCTGGCTGACATCTGAAACAAGTGACTATCAACGTTTTTCTCTTGAGGTAGCCTTTGAATGCTACAGTTTCGGTTTCGATTCTAGCTGATGGTACCAAAATTATATAAATTTTTTTTTGAAGTCACGAATCTATAATAATTCGGACTAGGAGAACAGCATATTCTTTTCATTGTTTTGACTCTCGAGTGTGTATTCGTTGACATCTTATATGCTTTTATATAGAGTGATGTGGTTCTTCGTTGATTAACTGTGTCTGTGTCGGATATATACTCGAGAGTCAAAACAATAAAAGGAATATACACTAGTAAAATACATAGCAATAAATTTCCACTGTCAAATCAACCAGTAAATGTGTACACACTCTTAATGGTCTCTACGTCTAGACAGTTTCTAGCACAAGAATGTATCTAGTTTTGTGGAGTTTCTATGTTAGTGCAACTATTTAAGGCAGCATCGATTGGAGGTTTCACTATAACATCTATAGGCAATCTCATGCCAACGTGTGTTGAGTTTTCACATATTATGCTGCTTTGGATATTTGGTGAGAGTTTACTTGTAAGGGGAAGTGTACTCACTACGGAATTTTCTGACAAACACGTTTATAGGCAGAATTATACACTCAAGGATAGTGTCTAGTACAGTATGAGATTAGAAATAGCATAATTAATACCATTTTTTATAATGTGCTGTTCTGTATTAATAACTGTTGTGGAGACGCCCACTAATTAGCATACATGGGTGAACAAGATATAGATAAAGGTATCAAGTCAGCAAGACCGGGGAGCTGTGTTCGAACGCAGGATAGGTAAGACGCATGTGCCGGTTGCTCCATGAAAGACTTTAATACGCCCTCTGCCGGACAATCTTCCAACTGCAGTACAACTGCACTTTTGTAAATATGTATTATCTTTTCGTCTTAATATATTTGTTTTACCTTTACTTTCTGCGTTCGTGTTGTTATTGATACAGACACAACAATAACTTTTCCAGCCTCTATTATAAAAAGAAAATCATATCAACAAAGACAACAAGAACGAGGATAGAAAATGCAATGTTACTACATTTCATATAAAGCAGAAAAAACGCTATCCAGACAATTCGAAAAAAATTGTAGAATCGTTCTAATACCAGAAAAAAATCTCTGAATGTTCACATGCCTCTAATTCTAATATCAACATTCTTTCCGCGGTAATAGACCTGCTTTGGAGTGAACCGAAATAATTGTTAAAAGGAAGTATATATTTATCAAAAGCTTGAGATGATGACGATCTTATCTGATGCGTTAATCTTTAATGGAAAAAAAAACGAAACTCCACGTTTTTTGTCAGTAATCTGAAATTATCAGATTCGTGAATGGAGAAAGAATGACACAAAACCTTTTTTGAACCGACAAGAAAAGAGTTCCATGATTTAAATTCGTTGCTATCGCTTCGAATTTTGGGTGAAAGGCTTCGACTGAAAAAATTCCCATTATTCATGAGGATATACACATTTGAGTTATTCTTACAATGTAAATACTATTTGAAACTTTTGCTTGTAAAAAAACATACGTTTTATGTAAAACTGGAGTTTGAGAAACCAAATACAATGTCTATAACTTCTTTATTTTTGCAGATAAAAAAAAACAAGTTAAATATTAATTTTGCCATATAAAATAAAATACTATTTTCAACATCTAATACAATTCTATTAGAAATATTAGATCAAACAAAATAAAATTTCGAACATGGGATAAAAGAAAATGATATTTCAAATACGTAAATCAAATACCATGCCATTTTTCCATTGAAGTTAACTGTAACTCCTCTCTGTGAGAAGGTAGTTAGGACTTCTGTTTATCTGAATTCTCGGCTCGTGTCGTTTAGTCTTCTCTGAGGTTGTTACATGAAATCTGGTATGCTGAAAGCGAATATCGAAGCAGCAGGCAGGAAGAAAGACGACTCGTGTAGACTAATCTACAGTGTTAATTTCGCAAAATTATGTACAAATGTTTTTACAATTATCACTCATTTTTTTGTAAGTTTTTTTTTATAGTCTCAAATCTCTTCACAGACAGCGACAGACGGTTGGATGAGAAATGTGGAGGGGTCCCCTCTCCTGGGAACGGCAAATTCAACAAGGTATTTGCTTAAGTTTAGAGCATATCGACCCGATGTGGGTGGGGTGGAAGTCTCTCCAGCCAATCAAATCACGCTAAACCCCAACGATCTGAGACCCAATTCAAGACAAAAATCCCATAACATTGAGTTCATCAGCCATCACTCATGTTGTGTAAGGTGCTTGTATCTTATGTTGTGTAAGGTGCTTCTATGTTATGTTGTGTAAGGTGATACTATGTTTTGTTGTATAAGGTGATAGTATGTCATGTTGTGTAAGATGCTTGTATGCAATGTTTTGTAAGGTGGTTCTATGTAATGTTTTGTAAGGTGCTTGTATGTTATGTTTTTAAGGTGATTGTATGTTATGTTGTGTAAGGTGCTTGTATGTTATGTTGTGTAAGGTGATAGTATGTTATGTTGTGTAAGGTGATTGTATGTTATGTCGTGTAAGGTGATAGTATGTTATGTTGTGTAAGGTGATTGTATGTTATGTTGTGTAAGGTGCTTGTATGTAATGTTGTGTAAGGTGCTAACTTTAGTCCAAATCGCCCGTTCCTTTTTTTGTCAGATTATTTCGATTGTCGATTATCGATAGCGACGCTTAGCATTTCACGTTTGGTTGTGATGAATAAGATCCTTAGTACTTCGGTCGTAAAAGTCAGCACTTGCCATACGGTCCATTTTTTTACGGCTGTGATCACAATATTGTTGTCAATAAAATCTTCCCCACGCAATGCCTCCCTTGTATCAGTTACAGAGAAACCTGGGCAAACGACAACTGAATAAGAGTTTATTCTAAGACGACAACTCAATTTGAATTTATTTATATTATATTTGAAGACAACCATTTTATAGTCAGTCGGGAAGCAGACAAAAAGTATTGCGTTCCACAGATAAACAGGTTTGGAAATAAAACTACGCTCATAGATTTTTCGTTTCGATTTTGTCACCGATATGGTATGAAAAATTTTGTTTGCGATTGTTATTGTTATATTCACGGCGTTGTTTTATAGAAATGTACAAGAGAGAAGGTGCTAATGTGGCTATTTGTTTGAAAATGTAAAAAGCGTGACTAAACGTACAGAAAACAGTCACATGTCGTGATATTTTCTTGGCATTCATCAGGTTCTGCATACGTTTTTCTGTGTTTGGTCAGCTTGCTGAACACGACCATGGTGTTAGCAAACAAACACCAACGCCCATTTTGCGGACACACCTGTACAACTCACTGCGTATCGATTAGTGTTACACCTGTCGCGTTTTGTTTAACTTGTTTTACCTTAATCCTTCATACGTAGAATAAGCTGCATTTTTAAACTCTGCATCGATCAGGCGGCATGAAATCGAACCTATACCTTTACATGAACCGGCTCCATATTTCCGTTAATAATACTGTTTTTTTTTTATTTCGTTTTATTATATCCGTTAATAATACTGTTTTTTTAAATATTTTTTTATTTCGTTTTATTATATCCGTTAATAATATTGTTTTTTTTTTAATTTTTTAATTTCGTTTTATTATATCCGTTATTAATATTGTTTTTTTTTTAAATTTTTATTTCGTTTTATTATATCCGTAAATAATACTGTTTTTTTAAATTTTTATTTCGTTTTATTATATCCGTTAATAATACTGTTTTTTTAAATTTTTATTTCGTTTTATTATATCCGTTAATAATATTGTTTTTTTATTTTTATTTCGTTTTATTATATCCGTTAATAATACTGTTTTTTTTTTAAATTTTTATTTCGTTTTATTATATCCGTAAAAATTATTGTTTTTTTTTAAATTTTATTTCGTTTTATTATATCCGTTAATAATATTGTTTTTTTTAATTTTTATTTCGTTTCATTATATCCGTAAATTATATTGTTTTTTTAATTTTTATTTCGTTTTATTATATCCGTTAATAATATTGTTTTTTTTAAAATTTTTATTTCGTTTTATTATATCCGTTAATAATATTGTTGTTTGTAAATTTTTATTTCGTTTTATTATATCCGTTAATAATATTGTTTTTTTTTAAATTTTTATTTCGTTTTATTATATCCGTTAATAATATTGTTGTTTGTAAATTTTTATTTCGTTTTATTATATCCGTTAATAATATTGTTTTTTTTTAAATTTTTATTTCGTTTTATTATATCCGTTAATAATATTGTTGTTTGTAAATTTTTATTTCGTTTTATTATATCAGTTAATAATATTGTTTTTTTTTAAATTTTTATTTCGTTTTATTATATCCGTTAATAATATTGTTGTTTGTAAATTTTTATTTCGTTTTATTATATCCGTTAATAATATTGTTTTTTTTTTAATTTTTATTTCGTTTTATTATATCCGTTAATAATATTGTTGTTTGTAAATTATTATTTCGTTTTATTATATCCGTTAATAATATTGTTTTTTTAATTTTTATTTCGTTTTATTATATCCGTTAATAATATTGTTTTTTTAAATTGTTATTTCGTTTTATTATATCCGTTAATAATACTGTTTTTTTTAATTTTTATTTCGTTTTATTATATCCGTTAATAATATTGTTTTTTTAATTTTTATTTCGTTTTATTATATCCGTTAATAATATTGTTTTTTTTTAAATTTTTATTTCGTTTTATTATATCCGTTAATAATATTGTTGTTTGTAAATTTTTATTTCGTTTTATTATATCCGTTAATAATATTGTTTTTTTTTTTAATTTTTATTTCGTTTTATTATATCCGTTAATAATATTGTTGTTTGTAAATTTTTATTTCGTTTTATTATATCCGTTAATAATATTGTTTTTTTTTAAATTTTTATTTCGTTTTATTATATCCGTTAATAATATTGTTTTTTTCTAAATTTTTATTTCGTTTTATTATATCCGTTAATAATATTGTTTTTTTTTAAATTTTATTTCGTTTTATTATATCCGTTAATAATACCGTTTTTTTTAAATTTTTATTTCGTTTTATTATATCCGTTAATAATACTGTTTTTTTTCTTAATTTTTATTTCGTTTTATTATATTCGTTAAAAATATTGTTTTTTTAAATTTTTATTTCGTTTTATTATATCCGTTAATAATATTGTTTTTTGTTTAATTTTTATTTCGTTTTATTATATCCATTAATAATATTGTTTTTTTTTAATTTTTATTTTGTGTTATTATATCCGTTAATAATACTGTTTTTTTTTTAATTTGTATTTCGTTTTATTATATCCGTTAATAATACTGTTTTTTGTATTTTTATTTCGTTTTATTATATCCGTTAATATTATTGTTTTTTTTTTAAATTTTTATTTCGTTCTATTATATCCGTTAATAATATTGTTTTTTTAAATTTTTATTTCGTTTTATTATATCCGTAAATAATATTGTTTTTTTTTTTAAATATTTACTCCTTTTATTATATCCGTAAATAATATGTTTTTTTAAAATTTTTATTTCGTTTTATTATATCCGTTAATAATATTGTTTTTTTTTTAAATTTTTATTTCGTTTTATTATATCCGTTAATAATATTGTTTTTTTTTAATTTTTATTTCTTTTTATTATGTCCGTTAATAATATTGTTTTTTTTTTTAAATTTATGTCGTTTCATTATATCCGTTAATAATACTGTTTTTTTAATTGTTATTTCGTTTTATTATATCCGTTAATGATATTGTTTTTATTTTAATTTATTTCGTTTTATTTCATCCGTTAATAATACTGTTTTTTTAATTTTTTATGTCGTTATATTATATCCGTTAATAATATTGCTTTTTTTTTAATTGTTATTTCGTTATATTATATCCGTTAATAATATTGTTTTTAAAAAACTTTTTATTTCGTTTTATTATATCCGTTTATAATATTGTTTTTTTTTTAATTTTTATTTCGTTTTATTATATCCGTTAATAATATTGTTTTTTTTAAATTTTTATTTCGTGTTATTATATCCGTTAATAATACTTTTTTTTATTTTTTTTATTTCGTTTTATTATATCCGTTAATAATATTGTTTTAAAAATTTTATTTACGTTTTATTATATCCGTTAATAATACTGTTTTTTTTAAATTTTTATTTCGTTTTATTATATCCGTTAATAATATTGTTTTTTTTATTTTTATTTCGTTTTATTATATCCGTTAATAATATTGTTTTTTTTTTAAAATTATTTCGTTTTATTATATCCGTTAATAATACTGTTTTTTTAAATTTTTATTTCGTTTTATTATATCCGTTAATGATATTGTTTTTATTTTAATTTTATTTCATTTTATTTTATTCGTTAATAATACTGTTTTTTTTTAAATTTTTTATGTCGTTATAATATATCCGTTAATAATATTGTTTTTTTAAAAAACAATTATTTCGTTTCATTATATCCGTTAATAATACTGGTTTTTTTTAAATTTTTTTATTTCGTTATATTATATCCGTTAATAATACTGTTTTTTTTTTAAATTCATTTCGTTTTATTATATCTGTTAATAATACTGTTTTTTAAATTTTTCTTTCGTTTTATTATTTCCGTAATTACGATTGTTTGTTGTTTTAAATTTTATTTCGTTTTATTATATCCGTTAATAATATTGTTTTTTTTTTAAATTTTATTTCGTTTTATTATATCCGTTAATAATATTGTTTTTTTTAATTTTATTTCGTTTTATTATATCCGTTAATAATATTATTTTTTTTAAATTTTATTTCGTTTTATTATATCTTTTAATAATATTGTTTGTTTTTTTAATTTTTATTTCGTTTTATTATATCCGTTAATAATATTGTTGTTTTTTTTAATTTTATTTCGTTTTATTATATCCGTTAATAATATATTTTTTTTAAATTTTTATTTCGTTTTATTATATCCGTTATATATATTGTTTTTTTTTTAAATTTTATTTCGTTTTATTATATCCGTTAATAATATTGTTATTTTTAAAATTTTATTTCGTTTTATTATATCTTTTAATAATATTGTTTTTTTTTTTTAATTTTTATTTCGTTTTATTATATCCGTTAATAATACTGTTTTTTTTTAAATTTTATTTCGTTTTATTATATCCGTTAATAATATTGTTTTTTAAAATTTTTATTTCGTTTTATTACTCACGTTCGCATCTAACAAGGCATCATGTTCCCATCTAAAAGTGACTGCTAATTGGGACGATGCCTACGGAAGCTTAATAAGATAATCGCTCACGATATATTTAAACTTCTGTATCAACACAGTTATGGAATCAGGTAGCAGGAAGCAAATTCCCAAATCTAGCTGTAGGAAGGAAGACACTATTAGAGTAGAAACCATTCTTACTTCAACAGTGAAATCTTCTTTAATCTTCCTTTAATTTACTTTTGCTTTTACAATTACAGGAGACGAAACCGAACATATTATTTCTAAGCGAACATGAATAGGGCCGACCACTTCCCTAGATGAGTTCATAATTAACGGATACTCTAATTTAACAGCTAAATCTGACCCTCAAGATCGCCATGGGCATGGAATATGTGCCTATATTAAAGATGGTTCCCGTGTGGCAGGGATATCTCTAGAGAAGATCCTAACTACCCTATATTTGCTTCCGAGTTGCACTTGCTAACACCTTTGCATTTATATTTGCCCTCTATAACCCCCACAACAGCGGAGTTACTAACTTTAAGAGCATATCTGAGAAAATAGACAACATACTGTCTGCACATCCCTCGGTTAACATCCACATCTGTAGTGACTTCAACGTCTATAACGTGGAATGGCTAACCCATTCAAATAAGACAGACGATGGGGGGAGGTTTTGTTATGATTTTACCATTGCTTATGACCTCACTCAGATTGCTCGCGAACCCACCCGTGTGCGCGATACATCCGGCAATATGCAAGCGTCGTAGACCTTTTTCTCACAACTTCCCCTAAGCTATGTTCATGTTCCGTTAATTCTCCTCTAGGATCCTCCGACCACTCCATCGTATCAGTTAAGATAAAAACGAAATGTAATAAGTCCCCTGACGTGCCCCTTAACCGTACTGTATATCGATACTCTGTGGCTGACTGGGATAGCTTCCGTACATTCATATCTGATTTACCTCTGCACTCCATGTTTAAAAAGGATGTGTCCTCTATAGTATCAGACCTGACCGAATGGTTAATTGTAGGCATAGACAAATACATACAATCTAAAAAATTCCAACAAAAACCTAAAAGCCAGCCATGGTTCTCCCCTGAATGTGCTGCTGCTATCGCGCACAGAAATCACTTTTTCCATAGCTACCAACGTAATAGATGCACTGAGACTAAAGCTGCTTTCAGGACTGCCAGCAACCACTGTAAAAGAGTAATCAAAAATGCAAGAGAGCTATATGCCCAGACTGTTAAAGGCAAAGTAGCTGATCAGCGGCTTAGTTCCCACCAATTTTGGCAAATAACAAATAGAATCCTGAACAAAAGTGTGCGTTCTATCCCAACCATTATCAATGGACCAGAGGTCATCTCGTCAGCGTCAGACAAGGCCAAACTATTTGCAAAGAACTTTGCAGCTAATTCTACCGTATGCGAGGAAGGCCATCAGCACCCCATACTTCCTCCTATAACACAGAACAAGCTAGGTAACATACAAATATCCGTGCATGAGGTCGCCAAGCTAATCAAGAACCTAGATTCCAGTAAAGCAACTGGCCCTGATGACATTCCAATTATAGTGTTAAAAAAGCTTCAACCAGAACTTGCTCCCATACTTACGAAACTGTTTAAGCGCTGCCTTAAGGAGAAGTGCCTTCCGACTCCCTGGAAGACCTCATCAGTTTGCTCTGTATTTAAGAATTCAGGTAATAAGTCATCTCCCTCTCAGTAAAGACCAATAAGTCTCCTGTGTGTTATGAGTAAGTTGCTGGAATCCATATTAAATAGAGGAATAGTAAACTACCTCAGCAGAAACAACCTTCTTAGTGACACACAATATGGTTTCCGCTCTGCAAGATCTACTGCAGATGTGCTGACGGTTATATCTCACAGAATTAGTGAATCTCTTGACAAAGGCTTCCTTTCTAAGGCAATTGCTCTTGACATATCAAAAGGCTTCGACAACGTATGGCATAAGGGTGTACTTCACAAGATTTCCGGCTACGGTATAACTGGAAATGTTTTCTCAATCATTAAATCATTTCTCTCCGATAGGCTCATAATAGTAGTGGTAGATGGACAAAAATCAGAGACCAGCAGTATTAATGCTGGAGTCTCCCAGGGATCAATCCTGGCCCCAACTCTCTTCCTGATCTACATCAATGACCTCTCTAAACACATACTTAAATCATTCGTTGACATCTATGCTTATGACACGACCATCTACGGCAACACACCAAAGGCCGTAAATGACAAAGTTCTCTCTGATTCTCTCTCTTTTGATTTCGAGCGCGTGGTTCAGTTGTGGAAGACATGGCTGGTTACCTTTAATGCGTCTAAAACCAAACTCCTATCCTTACATCGTCAACGCTCTGATCCCCATCTGGCATCAATTGGGATGGATGGCTCTCGTATTGGAGCGGCCCCGTGTTTTGACAAGCTTCTGGGCTTGACCTGTACTCCTGATCTGAAATGGAACACGTACATCAAGTCTGTTGCCAAGGTCGCTGGAAAGATGGTGGGATCCTTCTACCGCTCCAGAAGATATCTCACTACTGATGCAATTCTCTATCTATATAAAAGCCAAGTACGTCCAAGGAGTGAATACTGCTGCCATATATGGGCAGGAGCTGCTAAAAACAGCCTATTCTGCCTTGAGAGAGTAAAAAATAGACTTCGTGGCTTGTTGAGGGATGCCCTTTTCTCTACCCTGCAACCTCTCTTCCACAAAAGAGACGTTGCGAGCCTATCATTGTTCCATCGTTATTTCCATGGCAGGTACTCGTCTGAACTCCAATCTCTGGTCCCCCCTCGCTCATCTTTCACAAAAAAACACCCATCTAGCCGAATCCACTGTGAAAAATTTCCCCCACTCTTTATCTGTGCCTAAATCAAAACGTGGATTCCATGAACACAGCTTCTTTCTTAGAACTGCACGCCTGTGGAACTCTGTTCCGTCTGCCTGCTTCCCACCTGACTACAACTTGGATGTTTTCAAGTCCAACGTTAGCAAATTTCTAATGAACCGCTCCCTTAAGTAAACACTTCATCAAATCTCCACACTACCGTTATGTACTTGCAATAACCCTTATCCTTGAGTGGCTTCCTGGCCTTGATAAGTGGTGACCACTGTGTAAAAAAAAAAACATCCCTAGCAAATATCGTACCATTTTAACACTCACCAGAAACTTTCTGTTTTTTTAAGACTTCATAATATGTAGTTATCTATTGTTATAACTTTGTAAAAATTGAAATTGTTTCTAATAGCGTTTTTTTATGTGAAGTGCGGAATTACAAAATAATAAATTAATAACGTAACGACTTCTTTGTCTGAAAGAGAATGTAGAAAGTATGGTTTTAAATCGAATACAGTTATGTATTTTTTAAAAAGTATATCTTGAAATAAAAACGTGTGTGTGTGTGCTTGTGTGTGAACGTGTTTGAGTGTGCATGCGGGCACACGCCGTGGGTGTTTTTGTATATATATATATATATATATATATATATATATATATATATATATATATATATATTATGTACACACACACCCGCACGCGCGAGTGTGTTTATATATACACAAAAAACACGCTTGTGTGCATGTTTCCCATGTTAGTGCAATATAGTTTGTTTTGGAACCAAAATGAAGAAAACCGTCTTTTTACATTCTCTTCAGCGAGACAAGAAAACAAACATATTATCGCACGACTAGAAAAAAAGTATAATACGATACGTATATATATATATATATATATATATATATATATATATATATATATATATATATATATATATATTGTAGATATATAATCAATAGTTTTTTCAGTGAATTTTTTGTCAACGAGAATGATACCGTACTGATGTTAGGGGTGGTGCGTGTGGTTTAATAATATTCAATATGATAAAGCGTTCAGTAATATAGGCAAGAATGATATTCTAGAATAGTAGAATCTCCCGAGCGCAGCCAATGGGAATGGGTGGACGATGTCTAAGGGGGGCATTAGTAATTATGTATAGGGAGAAGGGGATGTTATGTTTAGTTTATGTATGTAATAAGCAGTAAAGAGTAGTGGAATACGAAGATTGTTGATAAATTTTGACTAGGACACGGTGTACAGTGTAGGACTTGATAATCAGAGAAAAAATAGGAACGTTTTCCATGTGTCGATCGTGATGATGCATGTCCTACGATGACATAATTTATTTAATTATAATGAATAAATATGTATAAAATGACGTAGTAAAGTTACATAAGACGGAGGTTGAAAGTTTAGACATTATAAATGTGTAAGTGGCATAGATTATTGAAAACCTACGGCAATTTGGTTCCGGGGCTAATTTCATATTTCCTCGGCATTTTGGTTTTGATGAAAGTGTAGATCATGTTCTGCCTTTAGTCGAGTTAAGACAAATCCGTCTTGACTTAGTTTGTGTGTAATTTTGTATAAAACTAAAGTGTTTTTCCTTATTTTTTTTATTCAGAAAATTAATACCGACCTATGACAGCAAGGAAGTTAGCAAGTGTTTATTTGCAGATGTATTTCATTCTACTCTTTCTCTCTTCGTCTGTCCCTTCATTTTTATCTATATATTAATTGATTTAATCCGACTTCTCATACTAACTAATTATGCGTGTATATTTCTGTAAGTGTTCTTGCATTTGTGTTTGCTTGTCTGAGAATCAACTGAAATAACTCAGAAAAAAAGAAAGAGAGAAACGTTTGAAAAGGTAGCGCGTGGCGGAGAAATAGAGGAGGGAAGAAAAGGCTTTTCAACATGATTATGTGTGGAAATGAGAGAGTTAGGATCTAAGGGGGAGAATAAAAACTTTCCTTCCCAATTTTATAAATGTAAGTCACCGAATGCGTCGTATTATCAACGTTTCAATCCGATCGAAGTTACGTATATGTGTGTATGTGTGTGTACGAGTGTATGTGTTTTCTCCTGGTCGTATTGATTAACTCTCCCCTTCCCTATTTTCAGCTGAGTGTATGACATTCACCTTCCCCTTTGGGGCAGAAATCTAACCGGAAATATCGACCCGCTCTAAAACGGGAATAATGTTGTGTGTTAATATTATTTTTCACTCGCTATGGTTTCTCAAACGAGCTCTGAGCAGGGAACGCTTACTGGTAAAAACCAGCGATGTTCCCTTGAATCTGAGTGAAAGAATACTGCTATTCACATCCTCCAGCAAAAGGTCGTCTAAAATGGGACGGACTTAATGGAAATAAATTTAAAACGTGGGGGATTTTTACTATATGACAAAGGGGAGAAAATATGAGTGGTTCGGTAAGCATCCATGTTTTGTGCTCTTTATTATTGCGATCACTATTACGAATCTCTTTGCGTTTTCGCACCAGCGGTTTAACGATTACGTCCACGCTGATAATGTTTAATAGCTTTCTATGGAATTTAAGTTACAGTAAGTCTCGTCATAATCCTAGTATGGTCTTTGTCCTTCCGGTCGAAGTTAAGATAATTCTCTTATCTCCTGGCGTTATTATTGTCATGCATTTAACCGATATATTTTTATCGTATCAATTGATGTTCGCATTGCAGTTTTATTGT
>NW_027633418.1:0-44400 GCF_053919585.1 Euprymna scolopes
AACTGTTGTGTGACTTAGTTGAAGGCTTCACTGTTCGCATGCTGAATGTGCGATTTTGCGTACTGGATTCGGTTTCCCCATGCTGCAACTGGGCACTGACCATGCAGAAAGAAGAACACTATGTTTTTCTGTGTTTGCTAGCAGTTATGAGAGGTGTGATTTGGTCGACGTGACAGAAGTAAGTTTACGGAGATGAGACCTTCACTGCTCTCCAGCTTGTCCTCATTTTCAAATACTGATTGAAAATGCATAAAGCTGGAGAAGGTGAAACTCTCTCTGACAAATTTCAACGAAAGGTGGGTGAAAGTTTTGCCTTTGTGTCGAGTGTCTGGAGCTAATCTTGAGTTCTTTTTGGTGTTGACTTAGCTTATAGAATATTGAGACTCCTGACCAAACATTAGACACTGCATCGGACCAATTAGAATAGGTTTGTTAGGCATTTTTCTTAACTTTAATTTCAATTTAGCTAGAGTATGGATGTGGTCATGAGTCCAACCTTTTTTAGTTTGTTCCTGCCCCCATCTTCCCGCCCCCTTTGGTTAGATAATCCCCATTCCTGACCCCAATTAGGTGACAGATAGGCTGTTTTGTCAGTGATGTAGGCCCATTTTTGTGGTGTTTATTAAATAAAGTCAGTTTTCATGAGGACTTATATCTTTTCGACTGACAAAACTACTTATCTGCCACAATTATTTGTGAAAGGTTCTTTTACTAACTACCATTTTCATTCATTGTATATATTCATTCGTTTTTTTTTGTATATAAGATTATTATTCACCCCACCCCCACCCCCCACACACACGTAATGTATCACTTCAGGTTTTAATTAGGATTTTCATGGAGTGAGTCTAGTGTATTTGTGAAAGAGTCTAGTTAACAATATGTTAGTTAGGTCAGCATTAACCCCAGACCTCTTTTTGGTCTTGTGCCACATTTTATGTACATATTTATACGCAAATAAATATTTACCCCATTAGTAGTCTTTTGGTAATTATTATACTGCACTATTTTCTCTTTTTCTACATCTCTTTTCTGCCGTCATTTTTGTTGTTGTTGTTGTGACTGTTGTTGTTATTTTCTCATGGATTTACATTGCTTATTGATGCTGGATTATTTTTCATATACCGTGCTTCTTTTTTTTGTTATCTTTTTGATAACAGCTTTTGTTAAATTTTTCTTTTTTGGTTCTGGCAATGGCGACAGTAAGTCCCCAGCCAAAAGAACCTAAAATGACAGAGATAGGTGAATCGTCTACTTCTCGCTCAACCTGGAATAAGCCACTCAAGATAATCATTGACGTTAAAGAATTCATGGAAAGAGCCAAAACCTACACCCATTTGGTTACGGAAAAAAGATTTTTGGTTGACATTCCTAAACCACAGGATATAACGAAGAGAACCATTCAAAAGTTTGTGGTAGATAGAAAATTCAAGAAAGTAATTAATGCATCTGAAGAATTAATTTTAAAATTGATTTCAACAACTGGAGTTCGTCCTCAAAGAATCGTAAAGTGCAAAGGATACCATACCTGGAACACTCTATTTACAACTCAAGAGGATTATGTCGAACTATCACAAAAGGAAGTCATAACATCTGATCATATACTTCGAATGGAGTACTTAGAGTGACGAAGGACTTCCGCCTCCATATTGATGTTCACTTTCATATTGAAGGGGAACATTTGGCAGCATTTCTCATGAAATATAGAGACATAACGAAAATATCCTGTAACGAACATCTCTCAAACTGGAGCTTTGAGTTAATATTGGACAAACAAGCATTCATTGAAATACCATATTATCTATAAATCAGAGAAGACAAAATTCCAGTGATCGTCGCAGGAAGGAAGCCTTCGTGTTGGACCTGCATGGTGGTGGGGCATCATCTCACAAATGAATATCCCCCCAAAATTAAAAAAGCAGCAGGTCCAACAGTGAACCTAAAAAAGAAGGAAGGGATTCACATAGAGGCTAAGGTCGGAATACCCATAAATTCTTCTTCACCATTAACTTCAGCATCATCAACACCTAGGAATGATAACCAGGCTGAATTTCCCAACCTTAGCAAAGCTAATGCAACGACAACAAAAAAGAAAATGAATGGGTACTAGTACCCGGAAAGAAGACCCTGGGAAGACTGTATCGATGGCTTGAATGGCATTGTGTGTGCATGCGTGTGGTTTATCGGCATTGTGGGAGAAATGCGATTTAGTCATGCTTATGCATGCATGAAAACATATCAGAACTGTTTAAGAATCCTAGGTGAAAGTGATAATGAGCTCGTTCTGCAGTGTCATGCATGTTATTTGGCCCGAGGGGTGCAATTCATTTCCACATGTGGGAAAAATTACGGTATCTCTGATTAGCTTTTTGTCTCGAAAAGGCCGTGTGTAGGCACGAGAGTTAATAGTCCTCATGGTGACGCGAGCTTTGTGGAAAATATTGCATTAATAGGCATTGGTAATAACCGCTGGCAATTTAAGCAGAATTCTGTTAGTTTTGCAGTTTGCCCAACATGTTAGCCACATGACCATTAATTCGAAGAAAACTGTGTCAACGTTGTTCAAGTGATCGATCGGCGTACTCAGTGAGTCGGTACGGGTCTGGACGCCCAGGGATGAGTGTATCAGTGTGCATAATGCAGCTTACTCATGTTGGCTGGGGAACTTCAGTGGCGTGAGGTGAGATGAGTCGTTGTGAGATTCAGACGTTTACAGTGTTTGGTGAGCATCTTTGTGAGTTAATGTTAGAAAGAGTTGATATGTTGTAAGGTATTGCTGAGGGTTGATATGCCGTAACATGTCGTTGTAAAAGGGTTGATATGCTGTAATCAGTTGAGCTTGACTTATTTCAAACATCGATATGAAGTAAAAAGAAATTCAGTGTTGTTAAGATGATTTGTTGACGAGACAACGCGAGTTGAGTGTGTGTATACACACATGTTCTCTCTGTGTAAACGCATGAAGATGAAATTATTGCTCTTTTTGCTTTTAAAGTCACGTGGTGGCTGGAGATATTTCTGAATATGATGGATCCACGCTCTCGTTTCACTTGATTTGGTCCCAAAAGTGATTTGAACGCCTTTAAATTGCTGGTATAGACGGACGTCTGCGCTCCTGATTTAAATGGGAAAATAGTGTGATGTGGAACTGTGGGTTGTCGAAGAAAGTGCGTGTCTCATTTCACGGTCAGGTGTCACCAATTTTTGTAGTGGGGGAGAGGAAATTTAATCTCACTTAAATTTCTGATCCCGACTACAAAAATTGGTGACACCCGACCATGAAATGAGACACGCACATCCTTCTGCACACCTACATGTCTATGTATCATTTGCCATCTTGAACAAAAGAATGTTTTACCTATCCTAGGACGGGTATTATATGTATGAGATAATTGTACGTTCCCTAGAACAGGAAATTTACAGCATATGTATGAAGAAAAATTTCCTCGCTTAGAGCGTGTAATGTAAAACACATATTTAAAATAATTTACATAATTTTCTGTTGTGCAAACTTTTCTGTCACAGGTAAGAGTTTATTTTTTACATCAGAGTGCTATAATGAAGAAGAACCTTATTTCTCATTTAAAAGTCATACTACCTGAAATATATTACATGATTTTTGGTTTTAATAACTTTTATGCACGTCACAAGTAGGATTTTCTTTGGTTTTTCATATCAGTACTATACTTCACAAGTACCTAATATCTTGGGTAGGATAATGTACAAGTACGTCATTTCTAAGATATACATGAAACTACTCGATAATTTTACATAATTTTCTGTTGTTGTGCTAACTTTTCCGTGTATCACAGGTGAAAGTTTGTTTGTTTTTACATCAGAGTACTATAGTAACGAAGCACCTTATTTCTCATATAAATGTCATACTACTCGAATATATTACATGATTTTCGGTTTTGATTACTTTTATGTATGTCGCAAGTAAAATTTCCTTTGTTTTTCACATGGGTACTATACTGCACAAGTACCTTATTTCTTGTGTAAGATACTGGACAAGTACCTTTTTCTAATTTATAAATGAAAGAACTCAATACTTTTATGAAATTTTCTGTTGTGCTAAATGTTTTGTACATCGGGGGTAAGAATTTGTTTTGTTTTTTTCATCTGGGTGCTATAGTGAAGAAGCACATTATTTTTTAGATGTAAGTTATACTACTCAAATATTTAACGGGATTTACAGTTTTAATAACTTATGTACATCACAGGTAAGATAGTCTTTGTTTTTTCATGTGAGTACTATACTGCACAAGTACCTTATTTCTTGGGTAGGATACTGTGCAAGTATCTTATTTCTAATATAAAGATGAAACTACTCGATGATTTTACATAAGTTTTTCATATGAGCACTATACTGTCAAATTCATTATTACTTGGATAGAATTCTTTGTACACATAAATACATTAACAAAGTAAGTGAACATTGTATGTGATTTTTGGAATATGTCATCTATAGACATATACAAACATATTCATTACATATAATTTATAATGATTAATTAATTAGTTTTGGAGTTGATCCAAGACACAAAAAGATATAATCATATACACATAATTAAAATTAATGATGATCGGTCAATTAGTTTAGGAGTGAATCCAATACATACATATATATAAACATATACACATCCTTAAAATTCATAATGATCGGTTAATTAGTTTAGGAGTGTCTAATACGTAGAAATATATAAACATACACACATAAATAAAATTAATAATGATCGGTTAATTAGTTTTGGAGTGAATCCAATAATAGAAATACATAATCATATGCACATCCGTACAATTAATAATGATCTGTTCATTAGTTTAGGCGTGGATCCAATACATACAAATATACAGACATTTATACATAAATAAAATTAATAATGATCGGTTAATTAGTTTACGAGTGAATTCAATACAAAATTCCATTACTGGATCTATTTACGTGATTATTGGAATGTAACAAATAAGCCGATATATAATATATCCTATATATTTGGAATATGACATTTTCATTATGCACAGCAAACACATTTTTCCGTATTTTTTTATATAAAAGTGTTCTTTTATAATTATTACGTAACATTTGAAAGTCAAGAATATCGGAATATAACAAAAAAAAGAAAGAAAGGGTGGAGCTCGAAACCACAATATTGGTGTTAGTAATCGATGAGGCTATGCGTAGCACCAAAGAAACAACTGCGTTAATAATCTAGTAAATTTAATAAATAAATAAACCTCTGTTACAGATCGTGCACATGCGCAAACGACGCCATTGTCACTATGCTCGTTAAGTTGTCATTTCTTTCAAGTTTGAACCCCTTTTTAATCCCTTAGCAATTGTTTTAATCAATTAAACACCCCTAATAAAATTCTGCACCCTATATGCAATCTTTTGAGCTACTGCACGCCGGCAAATGACCATCCGTCTAGGAGGAGATACAATTTAAAAATTGAGACAGACACACACACATACACAGACATAGTGAGATTTATATATATATAGATTAGATTCTACAAATTTCGGCTATAAAATGTTTTAATATTTTCCTTTTTATATTTATATATTTATAGTGAAAATGTCGGCTATATTATTCTCAAATGTTACGTAACTAAGAGTAATAGATTTTTTACTTATTTCATCCCTTATGAAATGATATCTGATATCAATATGCTTCGACCTTTGATGAATCATAGAATTATTTGCTAATAAGATAATACTCTGGTTGTCACAATGAATTACTATAGTATTTTTTTTTTACTTAGATCTGGTTTTAAAATATATTTTAGAAGGGTGTTCAGAAAAATTGCCCCCTGCGCAGAATGGGTGAGGGCTACAAATTCTGCTTCACAAGTAGAAAGGGCAACAATTTGTCGTTTTTTAGTTTTCCAGCCTGTCCCCTTATTATACAACACTATGTTCTCCCACGACTGATTGTCTGTAATAGAAAAATTACAAGAATTGATAAAATAAGTGATGTTTTCAAACACCAGACGTTTGTCCCATCTTTTTCCGATATGTTTTTTCTTATAGTCTGTAGGCGGTATATATATATATACGCGTTCACTTATATATATATATATATATATATATTTATATATATATATATATATATATATATATATATATATATATATATAAGTGAACGCGTCTGTGTGTGTGTCTGTATGTGTGTCTGTGTACATTTCTCTATGCAATAACTCTGTCAATTTTTAGTCTACAGACTCGAAATTTGATATACAGGGTACTGAGATTTGGGAAAATCGATGATCGGTTTTTGGCTAAAAATTTGGCGATTAAGGGGTCAAAGTGCAACGATTTGACCTTTGAGAACTCTACCAAACTCCTCCGACAATTTTGGGTCTACACACTTGAAATTTTAGATATAGGTTCGTTTGGACATGGAGTTGAACACAAAACAATAAATTTTAAGGGATCATAATAGGGGTCAAAGTTTTTTTTTTTTTTTTTTGCTCAACATACACCTCCAAATACCCGGGCAACGCCGGGCACCCATGCTAGTATATCTATAAAAGTGAACGTGTCTGTGTGTGGGTGTGTCTGTCTGTCTGTCTGTCTGTGTACATTTCCCTACGCAATAACTCTGTCAATATTTAGTCTACAGACTCGAAATTTGATATACAGGGTACTGAGATTTGGGAAAATCGATGTAATCGGATTTCGGGCAGAAATTTTGCGATTAAGGCGTCAAAGTTCAACGATTTTACCTTTAAGAACTCTACCAAACTCCTCGACAATTTTGGGTCGACACACTTAAAATTTTAAATATAGGTTTGTTGGATATGGATCTAACTTAATAACTTGATTTGAGCCCAAAACAATAAATGTTAGAAGGCCATAATAGGGGTCAAAGTTAAAAACATTCACCTTTTTTTTTTTTTGCTCAGCATACACTCCCAAACACCCGGGCAACGCCGGGCACCCATGCTAGTATTTATATATCTATAAAAGTGAACGTGTGTGTGTGTGTGTGTATGTGTGTGTGTGTGTGTCTGTGTACATTTCTCTACGCAATAACTCTGTCAATTTTTAGTCTACAGGGTACTGAGATTTAATATATAGGGTACTGAGATTTAATAAACAGGGTACTGAGATTTGGGAAAATCTATGTGATCGGTTTTCGTTCAGAAATTTTGCGATTAAGGCGTCAAAGTTCAACGAATTGACCTGTGAGAACTCTACCAAACTCCTCCGACAATTTTGGGTCTACACACTTGACATTTTAGATATAGGTTTGTTGGACATGGATCTAACTTAATAACTTGAGTAGAGCCCAAAACAATAAATGTTAAGGGGTCATAATAGAGGTCAAATTTTAAAAAATTTTAGGCCAGAAATTTTGCGATTAAGGGGTCAAAGTGCAACGATTTGACATTTGAGAACTCTACCAAACTCCTCCGACAATTTTGGGTCTACATACTTGAAATTTTAGATATAGATTCGTTGGACATGGATCTAAATTAATGACTTGAGTAGAGCCCAAAACAATAAATGTTAAGGGGTCAAAAAAGGGGTCAAAGTTTTAAAAAAGTGACCTCTGCGGTCTCTTCCAAATTACTCAGACAATTTCTTGTCTAAATATTTGAAATTTTATATAAAGGGTATTCAGAGATAGGGCAAGCTTTTTCATCGGTTTGGTACGAAAATTTTTAGTTACCAATATATAAATGTATGTATGTATGTTTGCATGTCTGCCTAGATTTTACCAAGATCAGTATCTATATATATATTATTCCTTATTGGAATATTTTATTTTTTAGATGAGCATTGTATGTTAATTTTTTTTTATTTTATTTCGGACTACTAGTCTCATCTTATCTTTTTTTATTTGGTGCACAACGTTTCGGCCAACTTCCTCTGGCCTTCGTCAGGTGGTAACCGCGACGGATAGGAACTTCGAATCTCCTAACTGCATTCTCAGCCATCACTGCCATCCGTAGTTGTTGTCGTCTCACCACATTTTTGACCAATTACCTCTGGTACGCTTTGGGTGGGATTGAAACCGCTATCTTCAGACAATGCTTATCTGGAACCGTAGAGATTCAACGTCTCTATCAACTGCGCCACGGGCCCCGAAGGGCGATCAAGGTTGGATTCTTTGATCTTATAAATCCACATTTATTTATTATCTGATCTTCCATAGTCGGGTCCGTACCGATTGGTATATATATATATATTATTCCTTATTGGAATATTTTATTTTTTTTTAGATGAGCATTGTATGTTAATTTTTATTTTATTTCGGACTACTAATTGAGGTAATTGGTCAAAAATGTGGTGAGACGACAACAACTACGGATGGCAGTGATGGCTGAGAATGCAGTTAGGAGATTCGAAGTTCCTATCCGTCGCGGTTACCACCTGACGAAGGCCAGAGGAAGTTGGCCGAAACGTTGTGCACCAAATAAAAAAAGATAAGATGAGACTAGTAGTCCGAAATAAAATAAAAATTAAGATCAGTATCGTTTTAAAGTTCGACCTTTCATACGACAAATATCAAAAAATTGGCTAAAAACATTAATATCTTCACCTTCAACTTGGCACTTTTCTACAGGGAAGGGGGTCACTTTTTTCGCCGATATTTTTTTAAGTTATCCTCTCCTTTAGATTGTCTAGCCTTAATTTTAAAAAATGTCGCTTCCGATTTGACGATGGTCGTAACAGCATAGACGTTAGGTTTTTACCCCATTCTTTTCCTCCTTCGCAGTACGGGTTCGAGCCTGCCTTCCTACTACCACATTTTTTTTTTGCTTTTTTTTTGTTCAACAGATACATCCAAACACCCGGGCAACGCCGCGCTGAAATGCTAATATATATATATATATATATATATATATATATATATATATATATATATATATATATATCGCCTACTAAATATGTCTTTATGACATAATGGTTTCTAATTGGGCAAACATTACAATCATAGAAAAAATTGTTTGTATTATCCCTAACCATTCAATTACTTCCAACAATTTTATTTCAAGTTTATTAATAAAACAAGAAATTATTAAGATGTCATCTTTAAATATAATATTCTTCTTCAGAAACAAAAGCTTGTTATTTACATACTATAAATTTGAAAATGTTGAAATTGAACCGACAGAGTATTATTATTGCATCCACCTTATGAGGCCTCTTTTTGGTTTTAGCCATAACACAAATCATTTTATTATACTGTGTTAAAGTTAATTTATTTATATAAGTTTCTGAATTTAAGTTAACACTGAATTTTTTGTGATTTTTTTTGTTTTTTTATCCGTTTTTTGTAATTGGTTTTATTCTAAAATTAAAAATTAATTATTCTTATTTTCATAGAACTCCACTGATTGCTGGTGGACTCTTCATGATTGATAAATCTTGGTTCAATCATCTGGGAAAATATGATACCAACATGAACATTTGGGGCGGCGAAAATCTTGGTGAGATTCACTTTTGCATTTCTTCTTTGGTTCTAATAAATTATCTTTCTTTTCTGCTATTTTTAATACTATATTTACTTTCACCATTAAAAGTCTATGATCGGCCTAGTATCTCCTTTCATTTTAGTGATGATAGATGCCGGGTTTAATCTCAATATTTATCAATTCAATTAATGGTTTAAAGCATTGGCATACTTCAAAATGAAAGTAATGAAAGAGAGGCTGCGTTTTATAGAAGACATAAACAGAATTATCAAGCTAGAAGAGAATTCACCAAATGTATGCAATTATAAAGATTGATTCAGCAATTACTGTCTATGTGGTTGTGTTCAGTTAGGAATTACTTAGTGTTATTCAACAATTAGAACTAAATAAAAATAAACATGCAGACTGGGTAAATTCTTTATTAACAAAAACAATGGAAAACTCTGACTCAATTTAGAAAGTGAGGAGGTTATTTAGAATGCCTTTGTTTGAAGCCATAAAACCAACTTGTTTGTGCCAAATTTGATAAACCAAATGGCTGTTGGCAAATTCCAGTTGAAAAAGAACAGCCAAGAATTTGACGTTTCTGAAACGGTTTTCAGTAACATAACAGTACCAGACTTTAATTTAGCTGAATTTAAGACATTTTCAAAATGTTGTCATGTTTATGTTACAAAAACAAGCCCAAATTATTCTAAAGCAAATGATAGTGATGAATCTACAGACAATTAAAAGGATTTGGGGAAAATGCATTTAAAAGTGAAGAATTACAACTTGTCCTGTTAATGCTAAGCACGTCAACACTAAAAAATGGTGCACTATCTCTTGCAAAACGTTCTAGAATAGAACATTACGAATAACTGTTCAAACGATACTTCATAGCAAAATTGTTTTGAAGTCTTGCTTACAAAAGGAATCAGAAATTTCAAGAAACTTTCAGAATTAAAACCACGTGACGCTGTTTAAATTAAATACGAAAATAATTGATAAAAAGGTAAAATTATCGAACATAACTATAACAACGTCAATCGCCATATTTGGTGCTGAGAGAGGAAGAAAATACAGTTAAATTTCATAAATGCCATCAAAAAAGAAAAGAAAGCACTCACATTACACAAGAAATAGATTATGGAAATACACTCCCAAAATGAATAAAATGTTTTTTTGTTCAACAGCTGAACGGATCTGTTGATTATGGATATTTACTGAACGGATCTGTTGATTATGGATATTTCAGATTAGGGTAGGTCGTTGCACTTTATATTTCAAAGATGTTCGACAAATCTTCTCGGATCAGTTGAAATATACAGGTGATCTAGAAATTGATTTGGGTTCAATTATGAATTAGGGTAAGAAATGGTTTCCTTTAATTCTGTTGAGACCCAGCTGTTGTCTTTCAATCGCAATTGCAATCTTTGTTATTAGCGAGAAATCGACTCTAAAATTTCTTGGTCTTTCTCATTAAATGTTTCTTGAGATCCATACATTAAATCCATTGCTCGTTCTTTCTTTTCGTTAGACAGGTTTTCTTTGTCTCTCTAAACACTTTCTAAAACCTGAGGCTATTCGCTATGTCTACAAATCTACTATCAAACCATGTATGGAGTATTGTTGTCATATTTGGGATGGTGAATCTCTGTTCCATTTGAAGATTCTTGATAAATTGCAGAAACGTATCTGTAATTTGATGGGATCCACATTTTCTTCTCCAGTGCAATCTCTCTCTCGAAGACGTGATGTTGCTAGTCTCAGTTTTTTTTCTACAAATACTATTATGGTATGTGTTCCTCAGAATTGTATGATCTATTCCTTGTTCTTTTTGTCCTAGCTCGTTTGACTCGTTGGTCTACAGGTCTCCATCAATTCGCTGTTTTAATACCTCATTTTAATAGAGATTCCTATTCCAGTAGCTTCTTTCCAAAGGCTGCAATTTGTGTGAAACTCTCTTCATGCCTAGTTTTCCTTCGTTTTTTTTTTCAAGAGTAAAGTCGATAGGTATCTCCTATCTAATCAGCTTTCGTTCTTGTTAACTCTTTACAGCAAGTGGCTTCATGCCTTGTCTTTCAATAAAAAACATTTTTTTTACTTGGTTAATATGTCTTTGTAATTTCTATATTGGATATTTTATCATGTATATTATGCAAATATATTATAATATATTATAATATACTATGCCTATATATTATAATATTGCCTATTTTTCCATCTATTATGCCCTCTATCCACGTTATTTTTTCTTAAATAATAATTTAGGAAATACATTTTTTCGCCTGGACTATAAGTTTTATTTAAGGAATTATTTATTTCCTTAGTTTTGGGATCAATTCATCAAAAACTGAACGTATTTTCTAGAAAACATTAGATTTGCAAGGGATATGTTTACGTCATTGTTAACATGTTGATGTTATTTGATAAGAATTTTTGTAGTTTATTTTCTGCTTCAACTCAATTTGCTTTTTTGATGGTTGTTTTGAATATGTTAATAAACCTTTCAACCAGACTGCTTCACCTTGGGTGATAAGATACACTTTTTAAGTGATTTAGCGAAAGTATTTTACAAAAGAAATTTTAAATTCTTTTGATAAAAATTGCGTACCATTGTCAGAGATTGCCTCTGACAATGGAACGCAATTTTTATCAAAATAGTTTTCCACATGCCAAATCTTGCGAACAGTTTCTGTAAAATGTTTGTTGTATTTTTACTTGTTTGCATTTTGCATTTGACAACTTTTGACCATTTAATAACATTGTCTATGGATATTCGGTATATTTTGCAGTAATTTTCTAAACCCCAAAATAATTGTAATAATGCCACATTAGTTGGCGCAGCATGTATTTTATCGTGTCTGCCCCTTCTGGACCGTTTTCATTAATTATCTGTCTTGGATTTTTTTGTAGAAAATATTCACATTTTTCCATATTCAGAGATTTAAATTCAAATTCTTTTATGTTTTTTAACACTGTAGTTACGTGTTTCATATGTTCTTCACAATTTTCGCTTTTTATTAGAATATTATTTAATAAGCTGCTGTGACGTCCAAATCTGCTAATATTGTATCCATCGTTTGTTGGCAGATGACAGGGTGCCGCCCCTAATTCTATATTGCAATCTTTTAATTTTAAATAATCCTTTATGAATAATAAGATGATAAAAATCTGAACGATATGATTTTAAAAATGGAGGCAGAAGACCTCAATGTTTTGCCCATCTTACGCGGGCTTTTTCAAGAAGTTAAAACAGATAAAAATGGTCCATGATAAAAGGGTCAATTATTTTAGGAGAATATATGCTAAAGTGGAGAGCAACATATCTCTCTTCCCTTTAGTATATATACTCCTAAAATAATTGACTTCATTCGTTGAAAATCCAAACATCAAACCAAGGAAGAACAAAAACACAAAAACGTCAGTTTTTGCTCGTGATGTTAAAAAAATTCACCATCAACTCATCAAATAGCCAGGCAGTAACAGTGCTGCTACATTTGACAAGGCTGGAATACCTTCCTTGTCCAGATAAACATGCTACAATATTTTTAACGAGATTGCAAGAAGCATTAAGCCCATAGCAAGATCTGTTTTAAACCAAACTTATAAGGAAAAACGTTTGGCTTAGCTCAGAAATACATGAAAACCAGCTTTGAAAATGTTCTTTTCACTGATGAGGCCAGAGCAACCCTTGATGGACCAGATGGGTGGGCCAAAGTTTGGAATCCTCTTGGATTCCCTACCCCTCATCGATTCTGTCATCAACAGGGAGGTGTTTTGGGCTGGAATAATCTGTGATGAACGAAGTGTCAAACTGACAAGCCAGTCTTATATTTTATTTTTTAATGAGCATTTGTCACCATCGCTTGATGACCTTCAATTGGCATATCACTTCAAATTGATTTTTATGCACGACAATGTACCGTCCCACTCAGCCAAGACTATGACATTCTACCTTAAGCCATTGGGCATTAATGGAGAAAATTTGGTGACATGGCCAACGTTTTCTCCAGATATAAACCCAGCAACTCTGGTCAATAGTAAAGATGAAAGTTTATGAACGAGGTGTTTAATTTTCGTTGAAGGATGAAATTTGGAGAAAGATTTTGGAAGCATCAGATCATCTCAAATTCACTGACTGACATCATCAGTTGACAAGAGGTTATTCAAAGTGATTTTGAAGTGTTTGAGTTATTTTGATAAATACATATTTCCTTAAACAAAATAATGTGAAATCCGTTCAGGTTTTTGGTTAATATTGTTACTGGATATGTTCTTTATTTCATATAAATACAAATTTGAAGTTAGAATATTGTTTTATTACCGAAAATATACATTTTTGAACACTTGCAATGAAGTGATACACACTTAAAGTTACCCGAAAATAGAAAAAATAGCATAATTTTCAAAATATTTGTTCAAATTCAAAAAAAATCAGAGAAATAAGGTATCTTGTTATGCTCTTCCAGTGTACCAAATTTCATTTCTCTGTGAATCAGAGCAATTTCCAAATTAAAAAAATATTGACCTGCAGTAAAGTGATACACAGGGTTTATATATCATTGTCAAGTCAATCTGTTATCATATACACTGACTACCACTCTTAAGTCAATATATTTTTTTGAATTGATATTATTTTTAAACATTATGAATGAAATTTTACTGTAATGCTTATGGAACAGCTCGTCTATTCTGCAATATTTTATAATTTGGCTTAACTGAAAAAAATATGCTTATATTCATATATTATAATTTCCAATTTCTTTTCATTGTCTAGAAATATCTTTCCGAGTTTGGCTATGTCATGGAAGTTTGGAAATTATTCCTTGCAGCAGAGTTGGTCATGTTTTTAGAAAACACCATCCGTACACTTTTCCTGGTGGAAGTGGGGCCGTATTTGCAAGGTATCTTTTGTTTTTACTGAATAAATACGTTTGCTTGAAAAAAGATGAAATAGAATATATTGAAAGAATAATGCTCTATTCTGTTTCTCATATAAACTAGCAAAATTATGTATGTGTGTGTGTGTGTGTGTGTGTGTGTGCGCAGCTTTTTTTAAATCGCTTTATTTATATATTGATTATTACCTCCCTTTGCAAATGAAGATTCAAAATTCCAACTTGTTGAAGATTGAAAAGAATAATATATTATAACCAGATCAGGTCACCATAACTGCATATTACCAGCAGGCCACCCGGCGTTGCCCGGTCGTAAAATACGCTTAAATATTATATTTTAATTCATAGAGAAACTGAGACATGTGCATGCAAGTATTATGTTTTTCTCTAAACTGTTCACTTCTTGTAAGTAAAAACAAAAAATAATCGAGCTGAAATCGAAATCAAACCCTAAAGACAGTGAGTTAAGTACGATAACCATTAGACTAGCATGACACGTTCTTTAAAAGATGCTTTCAAAGTACTTATTCTTAACATAAGTAATCTATAATGTGAACTATTTCACATATGTGCATTCGTGAAACAGTTAACAAACAAATAAAAATTTGATGACTTCTATGTACCAATTTTTCAATTTTGACCCAGATGAAAACAAATTAAAAAGTTTTCCACATATCCTATATACCAAATTTCAAGTCTTTAGAGCAAACATTCGTTGAGTATATAGGTTGAGAAGTTTTCTCACACACATACACACACACATTCTCACTTTTATGGATATATAGATATATAGGCATGCCGCTATGGTGATCTGATCCAGTTGTTTGCCTTTTTGATCCCATTTCAGTATGGGAGTTTAGATGCACTCAGGACTGTGTTTTTTTTTTGTCTTTTACATTTATATTTATATTTATGATTCTTTTTTCAGATTTTAATAAAATTAGGATAAATATATTATGAGCTAATTTTAATTTTGAAGAAAGGTAAATTGTTGAATTGAAGTATGAATACCTTATTTTGATTCCTTATTTGTTTCCTTATTTTGATAAAAACAAAAAATTCATTTACATAAAATAAATGAGTAGCGTTTTTTGTGGTTTTAGTGCATGTGATGAATAGAGTTCAGCTATTTGGTATGGACCTACAATTCAGTGACTTTATGATGACAAGTAAAATTGTATGTACTTTCAATGCAAATTGCCTTGAATAAAATTATTTGCTGTTATCATTTTGTTTGTTTTTTGATTAAATCATGTACACACACACACACACACACACACACACACACACACACACACACCTCGATTAATCTAAGGAAAACTAAGTTTGAAAAAATTTGAATTCTTGTTGAAAAGCGAATTAGGAGAAACTATTGCAAGCAAGAAGTTAAAAGAGATTATTCTTTTCAATCTCCAACAAGTTTTGAATCCATTTGTCATGATCAGATTGATACTGAATTGGAAGTAAGATTTGACTTCTTGCTTCACCTGCCTTGGCAAATAATATGCTAGGGATTTGGATGTTTCTATATTGCCTTTGGAAGGTCTTCGTTTTGGGGACTTTTAAGCAGCAGCTTCTGATGAGGGAAAGTAACAGCTTTAATCATTGACATTGCCAAATATTGTTATTGTTTTGCCTCTTAGAATTTCTATTGCTACCAGACGGAGAAGATTCTCAAAACTAAATTTTATTAAAATGTGTGAGATTGAACGGCTGAGTAAGGCATTACAAGAATCCTGTATTTACAGAATAGTATTTTACAGAAAGACTGCTCTGGCACTGTTTTGAGACTTTGTTATAAGCTCCAGATTGTGTCTAGAAGAGATCATATAGTAACAAAATAGGATAAATCATCACATCAGATCATCTTCTTGCTGTCTATGAAATCAATACTTTTTTTTCATTTAGGTTTTACTAGCAGGGAGTTTGACGTTGCCCGAGATTGAATGAGGATCAATGTATGTTCCATATTTCCAATACTTTAATTCAAGTTTTGATCTTCTCGGCAGATGATGTATCAAGATTATTGCTGAATCATTTGGTCATGGAAGATATGTTTAAATGCAATCATAGTATTATTAATGATTGCTATGTAAAACATTTTGATTAATTACAATCAGTGTTACTTACTAGTATGTAAACCTGTTCAAAAACTCATGATGTAAGCTTGCCAATTGTGATATCGCAGCATAATACATACAATGTAGGAAGACTTCTGATAGGTGATGCCGCGGCCCACTTATAAATATGTCACATTACAGGTTAATTCCTAACTGATTCCTGATTGAAATTGAAATTAAAACAATCAGCACTTAAGTCAGTTAACAATTTAAAAGGAGCATAACTTTTAGAATTAGGTTTTAACGTAAACAAATAATTTTTAAATTTCAGGAGAATTACAACAACAAGAAAAATTACTTTTTAAAGCATGAAGTAAAAATGAATTTAGTGAAAATAACACTGCATTTCCCACAACACAATTTGTAATTCTATTGAAACATTCACTTATGAAGATTTTTATAGAAAATATGTAGGTCTGTGAAGATTACTCAGATGCTAAAATGTAAACCTACTTTTATGAAAAGGCTTCCTTTCAAGAGCAATTGCCCTTGACATATGAAAGGCTTTGATAGCATAAAGGTCTACTCCACAAAATCTCCAGTTACAGTATAGCTGAAAATGTCTTTTCAATTATGAAATCATTTCTCTCTGATAGGTTCATAAGAGTAGCGACTGATGGGCAGAAATCAGAAGCTCCCAGAATCAATGCTGGAGTCCCTCAGGGGTTCATCCTGGATCCAAATTTCTTCCTTATCTACATCAATGATTTCCCAAATATCAAATCCTAAGATCATTCGTAGACATTTATGCTGACGACACTACCATCTATGGCAACACATCAAAGGCCGTAAATGACCAAGTTCTTTCTAATTCTCTCTCCTCTGATCACGTGGTGCAATGGAGAAAGAGGTGGTTTAATGCATCTAAATTCAATCTATCTTTACATCATCAACACAGTGATCCCCGTCTGGCATCAATTGAAATGAATGGCTCTCGTTTTGGGAAGGCTCTATATTTTGACAAGCTTCTAGGTCTGACCTTTACTCCTGATCTGAGACGGAACGCGTACATGAAATGCATTGCCAAGGCTGCTCGAAAAATGGTGGGATCATTCTATCGATCCAGTACATATCTCACTGCTGATGCAATTCTTTACCTCTATAAGAGCCAAGTACGTCCAAGGATGGAGTACTGTTGTCACATCTGGGAAGGAGCTGCTAGAAACAGCTTATCTTGCCTTGACAGAATTCAATATAGACTTCGTAGCCTAGTGGAGGATGCTCTTTTCTCTTCCCTGCAACCTCTTTCCCACAGAAGAGACTTTGCGAATCTGTCTCTGCTTCATCGTTATTTTCATGGCAAGTGTTCGTCTGAGCTCCAATCTATGGTTCCCCCTGGCCTGACTTTCATGAAAAACACCCGTCTAGCCAAAACCACTTTTAATAATTTCCCCCACTCTTTATCTATGCCTTAATCTAAACATAGATTTCATGAACAAAGCTTCCTTCTTACAACTGCATGTCTTTTTCGTTTTCCTGCTTTCCAACTGACTACAATATGGTCGTTTTCAAGTTCAACATGAACAAGTTCTTGATGTCATCCTTTAAGTAATCCAATGTACCCAAATTTCCACTACTAACGATTACTAAGACATTTTTCATTGACTACTGTACATTCATTAACCCTTATCGTCGATAACACTTGATAATCGTGACTCCTTTGTAAAAAAAAATAACAGAACATAATAAGTTTCTTAATTATATTCTACTGAAGAAAGCAAGCGAATTACAATTCTCTGAAACAATGAAATTTGTGTGTGAGTTATTTAGCCTAAATACAATATTATTCTATAAAAGACGGAAGTGTTTTAACTTATTAAAACAAAATGATGAGGATTATTACATTCGCGTCAATTTTAAATAAGTATTGTGATGATTTTAATTGTTAGAATTGTCAGCCAGCGACTTCAAATGCTTAATATTCGCCCAAGGACTTGTCTCCATGAAAAAAAAAATCTGAGATAAAACAGAGTTCTATTAACACTAGAAAGTGAATCAGATATCATGCTGCAAAACTGACTGAAGATTGCCAGCAGATAATTAGTGTTAAAAGCGATTCCAACAATATCCAGGAATTTGGTGCATCATACATTATAAAAAGCCTAAAAATCACTCCCCTGAGAAAGAAAGCAAAGAGCATGTTCATTCACAAGCAAAAAGTAGTTGAATGTTTCAAAAAGAAAAATTACCCCTAACCCATATCCAGGAGACAACAAACTGTAATAATCGTAGCAGAAGTGGCTAGAAATGAAGAATAGAAATAGTCAGACAAGCTAGATCAAATAAAATAGCGAATAAGAATCTATGAAAATATTCTGTAATCAACATCCTAAATAAGACAGTTCAATTGCAAATAGATTCTGGTCTAGACCTCTCAATCATTAATTTTCACACATGGAAAAAATTAAAAAAGCAACAATGAAAAGGACAGAAAAAACAGCTCATGCTGTAATGGGAAGCAAAATTAAATTTGAAGATGAGTTATCACTACTGGTAACACTAAATAGCGTCACAAAGAAATTCAAAGTTATCATCCATAAAATTCTGAAAATTATTCGGAACTGATTGGATGGAGCAGTTTAATTTGTGGAATCAACGAATCAATAATTTTTCCCAAAAAGTGGAAAATATAACAAATAAAGGTCCCCCAATTGGATTAAGTGCTAAAACGTAAACTAAGTGCTAAACATAAAAGAGTATTTTTTGAATCACAACTTAGTCCAGAACAATTTAGTCGAACTTTATTCCCAGCAACACCTGTTAGGAAAGGTGTTACACCCGGTTGTCAGATGGTGGTCAAATACCATTTTTAAATAGAAATTCTATAGCCTATTTTACAGAGTTAGATGTTATATTAAAAATGTCTGCATCAAAGGTCATGCCGAAAACCAGTTCTCATTTAGAAACAAACTCTCAAAGTCACTTCTCAAAACATTCCAAAATTAATTTTAAGGAAACCATCCTCAAAATCAAAAGTCTATCATATAATGCTGAATATAAACACACCATCAACTTGATCACCGGCAGAACCATGTAAAAGTAAGAAAATTAAGATCCGTGTTTGACAACTGCATTCCAAAACAGTAAAAAAAAATATGGTTGAAAAAAGCCAATAAATGATTTTTTCCAGGTCAGAAACTCTTTTTCTAAAGTTTTCAAAAGAATATGCTTAGTAGGAAGGAAGGCATGATCATTAAAGACATATTCATAAGCGACATAACAACCAAGTAAACAAAAACAGCATGAAATGGATTAACACACAGGATGAAGTCATCTACAACATATTTTATTTTGATCCTCACTCTCAATAAGGATAACAATAATAATCTTTACAGCATAACTGAGAGAGCAAATTTACAACTTCCTTAATTTAATTTAAGATTATCAATTTGATTGAAAAAGCAATGGGGAAATATAAAACCAAATAGTTGAGAAGGGTCTAGAAGGATGGAATGACTGAGGAGAGAAAGCACTAATAAGACCTTCACTGAATAAATGCAAAGAGAACTGAAGATGCTTATTGCAACCCAAATTTCAGTCAAGATGAATAGTCATTGCCAGTGAGAAGTCAATGGAAAACAGCTGTTGCGATTATGCAAATTCATTTGCAAATGTTATCGATAGAGGCAGAGAGCACTGGAAATTGGGGAGACTTGCTGTCACTCAGACTCCAAGGAACACTACCGGTTGTTGTCAGTGAGCAATCTGTGATGATGACCTGTGTGAAATCTTCTAGTGATTAACAATACTACTACTACTACTACTACTACTACTACTACTACTACTACTACTACTAATAATAATAATAATAATAATAATAATAATAATAATAATAATTATTATTATAATTATTATTATTATCATAATAATAATTATAATAATAATAACAATTATAATAATTATAATGATTATAATAATTATAATAATAATAATTATAATAGTTATAATAATAATAATAATAATTATTATTATTATTATTATTATTATTATTATTATTATTATAAATAATTTTTTAAATATAAAATAAAATATAAAATAAAGTAGAATAATTATAATATTATATAATACAGAGTGGAATGATAAATTTGTCATCCAAAAGAAAACAACATCACAGTTTTATTTTAAAACTTTTATTGAAAAAATCAATTCAGGTAACTTGATTATGTAGTAGAGCTGACATCTATTCAATGTTACCGCCTTCAGCATCAATCACTGCCTTGATACTGATCCGGAAGTGAAAGCATGCCTTTTCCTCAAGCGTCAACAAAAGCTCGGTGAATGGCAGTGATCAAGCTGTCTTTGGCGTTGTTGGAATTCATGTTGATGATGTTCTCGACATATGACTAAACGAAGTAGTCTAGTGGGTTCAAGTCGGGGGAGGAGGATGGGGGGGCCAGTGAGAGAAGGGTATAAAGTTGTAGCACTCCTTCTGAAGTCAAGCCTGAGTCTCTTTGGACTTGTTGGCAAGTGCCGAGTTCTGCTGCCACACCCAGGATCTGTCAGCAGCCACCTAATTGCACCAGGGAATCACCATACTCTTCAGCACATCCAGGTACACTTTGGGGTTGACTTTCAAGCCGACTTCAAAGATGTGAGGTGGCATGATGTGGCCTTCACTTCACAACAAAGACCATCACAGTGGCTGGAAACTTTGTTTTCATCACTTTGGGCATGTTCCTGATATTCGTGGCAATCCAGCGATGGTTTTGGCTGTTGTGCACCTAGTCTTCACAGAAGTTCTTTTTGTCTGAAAAGAACTAGAGCACGTTTGGCTTCTTGGGATGCTTCAGTTTGTTGAGCAACCTGACGAACTTGATTAGCCTGAAGTTCTTTGTCTTCTTAGTAAAGATCTGACTTGTCTGGCATCTGTAGAACCTACACCTCAAGTCCTTCTTCACACATGCATTCATGTGTGTGAGATGCCTAAATGTCTGGCAATGTTGAATATGCCACTGGGGAGTTTCATCAGCCTCGACCTTTTCAATGAACTCCTTGTACCGGGTTCTTCTTGGCAGTGTCCTTGGCCTTGGGCTTCTTCTCCATCACCTTCAAAGGGTTGTCTGATGCATTGACCTGGGCCCTTGTTGTAAGCGTTAGGGATCTCATAGTTTGTTGAATCACTGAAACAAGAAATGCTTACAAACACAAATACTTAACAAACGCAGATAGTTTGCAAATACATAAATACATTTTTTTACAAATCGACAAACATGAAAGTCATGTAACAGAACAACAATAATTTGGTACTCACTTAGAAGTCGTTAAAGTCCTACTTTGTCTCATAGTGGGACATAGTTTTCACCCAGGGTAAAACCTTACATTTCTCGTTAAGTCCGAAACATCTCTGTCTCTCCTGTGGGCATAGCACCCATGGGGAGTTAATGCGGCTTCCCTTCTCGATGCTAAAACTCGTTTTGACTGTTGTGACTGTCTGTGTGTGTGTCAAAGGAAATCACTCTCAAGTGTCTACCTAAACTGGTGTTCTTTGCCTAAATTCCCCTATGCCCTCAAGCATTGAACCATCCGGATTTGCATTTTGAGGGTGCTGGCAATGGCCCTGTTGTCATAACTTAGATCAGTAGAGACCATGATTTGTACAGCGGTGCATATCCGATCTCACTCGTTGAACATTGTGTCACTTTCAGACATGATAGAAGGCTTCTATCGCTCATGGGATTTGTACAAAACTGGCCAACTAGTAGATGGTCTGCAAAAAAAAAAAAGAAAGGAAAACCGGTTTTCATCAGACGGAAATAGAATCCTATTGCCTGTTCTGGGGTGACAATTTTATCGGTCCACCTTGAAATAATAAAAGAAAAAGAGACAAATAAAATAAACTATCAAATAAAATAAACTATCAAATAAAATAAACTATCAAATAAAATAAACTATCAAATAAAATAAACTATCGAATAAAATACTTTAAAGATAAATAAAACCTATGATAGGCATCATGTAGAATGGATAATTGAATCAAATAATAAAGTAAGAATAGTAATAATAATCTATAAAACATAATAATGAGAACATTAATTAATAATTTAATATAATAATATTGATTATTTATTATAACCATTATAAAAATTTAATAAGATATATTATTATTACAGGTTAATAGATAATTATAAGATACTAGCGGGATCTGTGGAAATTCCACAGGGGCTCATTCGTATGAAATATATTGATGTTGACATTCTGTAGATGTTCAGTGTAAATGGAAACGCTCTGATATTATTGTAGCTTTTTTGTTAAACCTGCCAAAGTATTTATCAAAGCTAGCACGAACGCCCGGCAAAGCCCTGTCATACAATACGCTTAGATATGATATTTTAATTATTGTAGATGTTGTGTATATTATTATAGAGTCAATGTTCTATCGATTTTCATATATTATAAAGTTGCAATTTCAAAAATAAAAAAATATATCCATGACTTGAGTGCATTAGTTTGAATGGAAACCGAAATAAAAATTTATGAAAAAAAAATAAAATAAAATATATATATATATATATATATATATATATATATATATATATATATATATATATATATATATATATATATAAATTTTTATTTCGGTTTCCATTCAAACTTAATGCACTCATATATATATATATATATATATATATATATATATATATATATATATATATATATATATATATATATAATTTAAAGGAGATTAGAACAATAGTCTAAAGAGCTGAGTGTATTTTAATGTAACAGTGAAATTACTAGTTTAATTAAAATACAGGAAATAGAAAGTGCTCGTTGTAATTTAGATATATATAATAAGCTCGATAGTTAAATGTCCTAGAGCTAATTCAATATTAAGTAATGTGATTTATAATTTAAAATTTAAAAATCAAATTTTAATTAAATTAAAAATATATATACCTTGAGTTCCTTCAGCTATAATCAAAACCGAAACCAAAACTTATGAAGAATTCTTGATAAAATTATTTGTAAAAAAATAGATGAGTTAAGTGCCATCAGTTATAATCGAAACCAAAACTTATAAAGAATTCTTGATAGAATTATTTATAAAAAAATAGATGACAAATGCCATCAACTATAATCGAAACCGAAACCAAAACTTATGAAGAATTCTTGGTAAAATTATTTATGACAAGAAATAGAAGTACATAACAATTAAACGACCCGCATGTAAGCGTGACACAGGAAATAACACACGCACTATCGTATTAATATATGGATGACAAAATATTATTAATAATTAATAATTATTAATAATATTACATGAATTATATGTAAAATAAAAAGAATAGTGACTTAAAGGAAGTATATATAGAGAAAATAGACAAATTAAAAATTAAATTTGAAATTAAAAAATAAAAATGAAATTAGTAATTAAAAGTTAGTTTAAATTGATGAAAAAATGTTTAAACTTTGACATGTGATATCTTAATGATTAGATAGTTTTTCAATAAATATGCTGAATAAAATATAATCACATCAATTATAGGAGATACAATTCAAGAAAAAGTATTGAGTAGAAGAAAATAAGAAAGAATTTTTTTAATTCGTTAAAATATTGTTTTATTGAGTGTTTCATAAAATTTGTTCTTATCAAATATCAGTTCATATCATCCTCATTGAAAGTTATGGTAAAAATTGAAATCATACCAAATTCATGTAAATACGTGTTGATAATATGAAAGTTTATATTTTAATGGCAAACCAAAATGAAATTTTCTTAAAGTATATCTAGAAATTGTAATCCTACAATTGGTGAAATGCGCTTACATTCCATCAAAATCTGGCAGAATCGAATAGTAAGTGTCTCACTTAGACAAAATTCAAAATCAGTACGAATCAATTTCAAATATAATCTTTTAAGGATTTAAAGGAAATAAGTTTAGCTAAATAAAAATTTGCCGTTGGTAAACAGCATTATGAATACATGAGTGAATCAAAAAATAAAACATCAACAAAATAGCAAGACTGCTAATGAAGTCCATCAGAGAAAGGATGGAACTCAAAGAATCTCTGCAGAATGTTATCGACATAAATCCTATAGAAACCTAAGAAAAATCCTGCACTGGAAAACTTTGAGAAGGACCTTGTAAGTTTTACTAGAAGCTTGATAGTTAGAAAGTATAAAACTGAGGTATGTTGTATAAAAATAAATTTGCTACTAACAAAAAATAACTCCAAAACCAGTTCTTGCAGCTAAAACTATGAACTTTTATACTATGACCGTTCACTAATAAATATAAAACAATTATACTTAAAGAACTTTACAAAAATTACAAGTGTACCTGAAAAGATACCACTTCCAGTATTTGATGGTAACTCTCAATTCTATAACAATGCTTTGGGAAATTCGAGCTATGACAAAAACATTAAATGATATTTGAAATTTTTCAAGCACGAAAACTAGAGGCTAAAATTTTAACATTATCACCACTCTAAATTCTCTAACTCTGATAATACTGATAAAAATAGCAGACTAAAGTAATACTAAGTAATCCTTCCCAAATTAAAATATAATGTTATTTAAATGGAATCTTCTCTTGTAGTATGTATATGCTAGAAATAATTCATTTCTCATTTGCCTCACTCCCTTTTTCTATTGTATTTCTCTATCTTATTTTTGTTCTTTTTAAATTTTTTTTCTCTTTTTCTTGTTTTTTTAATTTTAAAAATGTTTTTTTATTTTTTATTTTTTCCTCTTTTTCTTGTTTTTTAATTTTAAAATGTTTTTTTCTTTTTAATTTTTCCCTCTTTTTCTTGTTTTTTTAATTTTAAAATGTTTTTTTTCTTTTTACTTTTTCCTCTCTTTCTTTAAAAAACATTTTTAATTAAAAAACTTATTTTTCTTTTTAAGTTTTTCCTCTCTTGTTTTTAACCTTAATTTTCTCCTACAAAACGTGTTCTTTACCCATGATTTTCCATTAGTTTTTAGATGTAACTGTTTTGTAAAATATCTCAAGCCACATTAATCTAAATTGTCTAATCTAAAACTATATAGAAGAAAAAAGACTATTGTTTTGAAAACTGGAGAAACACAACATAACAAAAGCAACACTTAATTTGGAATCTTTTCTGCTACAAGAAAACCGAATTCGTCTCGTTTATTTGCCCATACCTTCTCTACCTAACAAGCAGGATATTAAATTATATTTCTCAACATGGAGGATATTAAATTATATTTCTCAACATGGATAGCTTTCTTCAAGATCAACTTCCTGTGTTTACAAAGGCTTAACAGTGAAGATGTGAAATATCCACATTTTTTTTCAATAGTTTTTTTTTTTTTTTTACAAAGGAGTCACCACTTATGAAGGCCCGGGGGACACTTGAGAATAAGGGTTAATGAGTGTACAATAGTCAGCGATAAAGCAGAGACAGACTCGCAACGTCTCTTCTGTGGGAAAGAAGTAACAGGATCGAAAAAAGAGCATCCCTCACTAGGCTACGAAGTCTATATTGAATTCTGTCAAGGTAAGATAAGCTGCTTCTAGCAGCTCCTTCCCAGATATGGCAACAGTACATCCTTGGGCGTACTTGGCTCTTATAGGGGTAGAGAATTGCATCAGCAATGAGATATCTGCTGGAGCAGTAGAATGATCCCACCATTTTTCCAGCAACCTGAAATAATCTGGAAATATAAGATGGAATTAGTTTTAATAGTTTTATAATAAAAAAGAGTTTACATAAAACCAAACAGCATTAAAAAAAATAGTGTTTATGTCAACTTTTATGATAAAAATATATTCATGAACGGTTTTTCTTTTTGTTTCAAACATCATAAAAGTAATAGTCTTTGAAACATTTAAGGTTCATTTTAGCATTGGGAAAAGGCATTGGAAGAATTATTTAATGTCTTCCCTATCCAGCATATTGGACTATAGAAAGCCTTTGTAAACACGGGGATGCTGATCTTGAAGAAAGCTGCATGTATTTTTTTTTTAATTTCTGTAATTGATTTTTTAGCTAATTTGGCATATGAACTAATTGTGATCCACAGGAAGTTAAGAGTTGCCAGAAGTAGACAATGAGAGCCACATCTCCATCCGTTCATGAACACAAGTTATGGTTTATTCCTTTTCAGTATTTGTACTGACCAAAGATTTAGGTCACAAAACCAAAACCACTACTACCATCCTCTTCAGCACTATATTAAACCTTCCTCTTCCCTACAGTGTAAAAGACAATTCTCACTCCTTAACCCTTCCTTACACCTAGTCACCCTGCTTACTGACTCCTCCCCTACCAGCCTGCTGCTACCATTCAAGTAGAGCACGCTGGTGCCTTTTCAACGAAAACGAGGCAGAGTTCACTGAGTCAGCGTTCAGTACACACGTGTTTTGACGACTGCTGACGACTCATGTCATCTTACCATGTTCGCAGTGTTAACAGAAAATAAAACAATCCTTCAAATTAGTATTTGTGTTGTGTCTTATTCAAACGAGATAACAGCAAATATTACAATGGTGACCTTGCCTAAAGAATACTGCACCTCGTCAAAAGAACTTTGCACTAAGAAATGAACAACATAAACTGGACTTGGACCGAAAAGAAATGAAACACACTTTGGAATCTTCAGTGTGGTTAGAAGCTAAGAAAAAACAAGTCTGACCGTGGGTGCTTAGTGAGTGAGTTCAGGCCAAGAAAAGGAAAAACGAAGATGGCGGCCAGCATTTTATTACATGCTTCTTGCATAATCTCGTGTGCGCGTGAAGTTGGAAACTACAAAACAAGCTTCATTTCTCGGTGCTGAGCGATTCCAGATCGGGCAGGAGAGTAGGTGCAACGGGAGTGGAGATACTTTCTGAAATTATAATCCTTTTTTGTGTGTTTGAGGTGACCCCCCCCCACCATTACGGTGGTTCATTCAGTAAAATACAAGTGACTACTCAATTTCACGTCACAAACGTTTCAAAGAGAACCTTCTACATAAGTACATCAATACTATATTTCCCCCCTCCTTCTTTGTCTACACACGCAAAAAAGAAAAAGAAAAGATACACATATATATATACTTAAAAAAAAAAAAAAAGAAAAGAAGGTAAGAAAATGGAAGAATCCAGTGTGCAACAAATAAACCTAAAAAACGCTGAGTTTATGGAAACGGCAGTAAATGGCTGGTTTTCCATTCTGGAAGGCCAATTCCACCTGCACAACATAACAGCGTCAACAACCAAATTTTACGCTTTCATATCATCCCTGTTTCCAGAGGTGGTAGCTAAAATACTGATAAATATTTTAGAAGGCAGGAAATATGAGGAACTAAAATGCTCCTTGATTGAGTCCCACAAACGAACCAAGCCGGAATTGCTCGACAAACTAATGTCAACTAACACTATAACTGGCCGTCTTTCCGCATATCTTCAAGAGATGCTGTCTATTGAAAGAAGGATAGGTATTGACGAAGAGATTCTTCTTCATAAATTATAAGTTATAATCAGGATTCGGTTCTGGGGTTCGGGAAGGAGTGAGTCACTCTCTCGACAACAGCACATTTCTGCCCTCTTCTTTTCCAATCGACCACACCTGGCCTCTCGCCACCAATGTCACACCCCACAATCTGAACGTCAGCAATATGAAATTCTTTTCAAGAGATGTTCACGACTCTTTTCTCTCTGCTGCCCCAGGGAATTTTTCCCTGCTTTTATATCCTCCTATCTAGAAAAAAAAGGGAAGAGACAGGAAAAAGAAATAGCTTCTCCCATCATGCGCTGCCTTCCCAAGATGCCCTTCGCATATACAAATGCACTGGCCATCCTTTCCTTCTTCTTTCCCAAAGAGCGATGCACATACGCCTGGTACGTTTCTTTTTTTTTTTTTTCTTTTCTAACCATATTACCCCACAGGCCCCCCTGATCTTTGAGATCAATAAGACACTTCATAATACTTCATCCAAGCAGGCCTCCTCCTCTCACGTTGAGGCCTCTGGGGGACAACTTCTTGGGGGTTGACATTTTCAGGTTCACTACAGACATTCTCGTCCAGTTGTAAAGAACCACAATGTGGGGCTAAGTCGAATTGGGGTGCATCGTTAGCTTCTTGGTGGATATCGACTTCCTCCTCTTCACTGCCATCACTGCGCACCGGCAGGGTTACACGACGCAGGTCTAGGATATGCTGGGGAACGCCATTCACCATTACGTTGTTCTTTGACTGCGTTCCCGTTACGACCTCCCTCCCCCAGCGAGTGGTACATTTTGCATTGGGGGCTTTACCCACACCTCCGCGCCCACTTTAATGGTAGCTTCTTCACCCTCAATTCCTACCGTTTTGTTGCACGGATGCCGTCACTTATATGCAAAGACGGCTCTATGAGGCACAGTTGTCTCATCTTGTCTAGTTTTTGGTGAGATGTTGTACCAAAACACCGCCTCCATGGGTGAAATGTTGCTTTTTTTCCGCAGCAGCCTTGATGGTGTGATGATTCCTCTCCACTATCCCATTGCCACTCAGCCGATACGCTGCCCTAAAAAACTGCCTTACTCACCACCTATCACACACCTCTTTAAAGGCTTCTGATCGGAAAGTGGGGCCATTGTCCATTAACAGTTCCTCAACCGGCCCTCTTTCCAAAAAATATTTCTTCGATGACCCCTCCGATCGCCCATGCAGCTTCTGCCCTGATCTCTCTCCATATGGCAAACTTCCCCGGTCCACAGTCGATCATCAACAGCTACAGCTTATGGCGATAATGGGTCACATCAATGGCCAATCGCTTCCAGTCCTCTGAAATCTGTAACTCTCCTGCTTCTGTCTGGATGGTCTGAGTCTATCGATTGGCACTCCTGACAGTGCTCCACTAACTCCCTGACCTCCTTCTCGGTAGTTTCCGGGTAAACCTCTCTTGCCAGGAATAATGTCCGTTCTCGACCAAAGTGGTGCATTTCATGTAACTTTTTAACTTCCTCCCCTACACAGCATACTGAGGAATCCTCCTTTCTCTCTTGCAGCCAGGCCTTCTTTACCCGTGTCATCGAATCCGCCTTGTTCTTTTCTGATGGGGTCAGCACTACAGATACCTTCCACTGAAATTCCGCTATCAAATCTGCAAGTGCTCCAAGCCTGCACTTGATCAGCATTTCTGCAGCACCTCTGGTTCTAACTCTCTTATCGCCAGTCACTGCTGACCTGAGCCATGAAACTACCGTTGCCAAATCGGATTTGATTTCAATCGTTTTCAATCCCCACTTCAGGGCCAGATTGATTCCTTTCATAGCAGCCTCCAGTTCGGTTACATCGTTTTTCTTCCTTAACTACGCCACATCTTCCACAGTTACGCTTCCCATCTCTAATAATGCCAGACTGCTGGCATCCAGCCAAATCACCCCCGCATCTCATACTAATTAATACCGTAGTATCTTTTAATGTACGTATGTGTGTCACAGTTTCCAGAATATAAATTATTTAATTGCAAAATACTATTTATTAAAAAGGAGGATAGAATGTGACAACATATTAAAAACATTAAATTATTGATATAAATTATTAATATAAATTATTAATATAAATCATTCATATAAATTATTTATATAAAGATATAAAGATCCGCTAATTTAATGTTCATAGTATGTTATCACCTCTTATTTTTTTAATAAATTTTTAATAAATTTTTAATAAATTTTTTTAATAAATTTTTTATTTAATAAATAGAATCTCCCGATTACCAAAGAAACAATGTAAAAAAAATATAAAAATATTTTTAAAAATAATGTCGCTTTTGGGACGTACGTGATACTAAAATATACCTTCTTTGCTGGCTAGGATCAAAAGATAGTATCCATTCTGTCTAAAGATGGTATAACGATATCGTGGGGTTTCCGTTTGTACTGGGCGTCCATACAATAGAATTATGTCATAGACTCCTTTAAGCATATTGGAGATAAACCACAATAACTAGATATATTCTGACACTACATTAACGAGATTACTAAAATAAATACTTTTACAGCCAAATATCATGGGGTCTCCATTCATGAAGAACGTCCACAAAATGCCCAGCAGCAATATATAAAAGATGCTGCTGTGGAATTTCCACAGGTCCTAATATTTTATTTTAAATGTAATAAATAAACATATCCATACTTCTGTGTATGTAAATGTACTTTTAATTTTTTTAATATATCGTCTTTAAATATAATAAATATATTGTCTTTAAATATAATAAACATATCGTCTTTAAATATAATAAATATATTGTATTTAAATATAATAAATATATTTCCAAATATAATAAACATATCGTCTTTAAATATAAAATACTATATTGTCTTTAAATATAATAAACATGTTGTAGCAGCCGCTACAAACAGACAGAGACTACTTCTCACACCTTCGAGATTTTTTAATCCATTTCTCCCTGGCTTGTCGAATCACAAGCCAGCTCTCAGTCACGTGACCGAGTATATAAAACGCGAAATCACAAACCATTCTTTCTCTTTCCGCTTGGCTTCAGCTGGCAGCAGAAATTAGCTTGGTGCTTTCGCACCAGGCCTAACGTGAGCACAAAACAAGCTTCTCTTCAAACTCCTACTTGCTTCCACATGCCGTACCCAAACGAACATTCTTTGTCATTCTAAAGAACTGTCCTCGGCGATAAAGCTCACACACACCCATGACAACATGTCAACACACTGAAGTCTTTCTTTGACCAGGCGACTGCTAGATATAACCATGTGTGGATCAAACTGTTCTCCCTCAGTAAGCCGGCAATATATTAATTCTATCTTCACACAAGAACACATGTCCCTTTCCTTCTCCTTCAACAGGCCTGACCTATATCTTATTGTCGGATATCTAATCTTCGTCCCCATACAAGGAACTTTTCATGACGACAACGCTTGCGCGTACGAACACAGGACTCTCTTACTAATACTTTTCTACTAACAAAAGGACAAATAAAGTTTGTTTATTAAATGTAAAAAATGAGATTCTTTCATTGTCTTCATTTTCAACAATATCGTCTTTAAATGTAATAAATATATTGTCTTTAAATATAATAAATATATCGTCTTTAAATAAAATAAATATATCGTCTTTAAATATAATAAATATATTTCATTAAAATATAATAAATATGTTGTCTTTAAATATAATAAACATATGGTCTTTAAATATAATAAATGTATTGTCTTTAAACATGATAAATATATTGTCTTTAAATATAATAAATGTATTGTCTTTAAACATGATAAATATATTGTCTTTAAATATAATAAACATATGGTCTTTAAATATAATAAATGTATTGTCTTTAAACATGATAAATATATTGTCTTTAAATATAATAAATGTATTGTCTTTAAACATGATAAATTCATTGCCTTTAAATATAAAAAAATATATCGTCTTTAAATGAAATAAATATATCGTCTTTAAATAAAATAAATATATCGTCTTTAATATAATAAATATATTTTATTGAAATATAATAAATATCTTGTCTTTAAATATAATAAACATATGGTCTTTAAATATAATAAATGTATTGTCTTTAAATATAATAAATGTATTGCTTATAATTTAATAAATATATTGTCTTTAAATATAATAAATATATCGTCTTTAAATATAATAAATATATTGTCTTAAAATATAATAAACGTATTGTCTTTAAATAAAATAAACATATTGTCTTTAAATATAATAAATATATATTCTTTAATAAATATATTGTCTTTAAATATAATACATATATTGTCTTTAAATATAATAAATATATCGTCTTTAAATGAAATAGATATATCGTCTTTAAATATAATAAATATATTTCATTAAAATATAATAAATATCTTGTCTTTAAATAAAATAAACATATGGTCTTTAAATATAATAAATATATTGTCTTTAAATATGATAAACATATTGTCTTAAAATATAATAAACGTATTGTCTTTAAATAAAATAAACATATAGTCTTTAAATATAATAAAAGTATTGTCTTAAATATAATAGATATAATAAATATATTGTAATCAAATTTAATAAATATATTGTCTTGAAATATAATATATATATTTATTTAAATGTAATAAAAATATTTTTAATATAATAAATATATTGTCTTTAAATATAATAAATATATCGTCTTTAAATATAATAAATATATTGTCTTTAAATATAATAAATATATTGTCTTTAAATATAATAAATATATTGTCTTTAAATATAATAAATATATTGGCTTTAGATTTAATAAATATATCTTCCTTAAATATAATAAATATATAGTCTTTAAATATAATAAATATATCGTCTTTAAATATAATATATATATTGTCTTTAAATATAATAAATATATTGTCTTTAAATATAATAAATATATTGGCTTTAAATATAGTAAATATATTGTCTTTAAATATAATGAATATATTGTCTTTAAATATAATAAATATATCGTCTTTAAATATAATAAATATATTGTCTTTAAATATAAGAAATAAATATATTGTCTTTAAATATAATAAATATATTGTCTTTTAATATAATACATATATTGGCTTTAAATATAATAAATATATTTACTTTAAATGTAATAAATATATTGGCTTTAAATGTAATAAACATATTGTCTTTAAATATAATAAATATATTGTCTTTAAATATAATAAATATATCTTCCTTAAATATAATAAATATATAGTCTTTAAATATAATAAATATATTGTCTTTAAATATAATAAATGTATTGTCTTTAAATATAATAAATATATTGTCTTTAAATATAATAAATATATTGTCTTTAAACTTAATAAATAAAGAATATTGGTTACATTTTTTTTTCTTTTGCACACAAATGGCCAGTCATTTTCCAGCTCACTGAAAATACAATTCAATAGGTAAATCTATCGGGACTTCTGGAAGGTCATTTTCACGCTGCCATAGCAGTTTTTTTGTCTCTTCCTGGACACGTAATTCCAACATGCATGAGCCCAGTTTCAGCTGTTCTAGGGTCTTGCAAGACCAAACTTCTCTAAATGTTTCTTGTCACGAGTAACAGAACACACTCTGTCATTCACAAAAGTGTTTGTCAACATAAGAAGAGATAGTCACGTTTGTGATCTCATCCGGGCTTAAGACAGCATTAACAATTTTTAAAGGTGTGAAATTGATCCCAAATCGAGTAAGAAAATCGGGTGGAATTTATTTATGTTTCCCCTTCCCCTCACTGATTAGTTGTTGCCTTGTCCCTTTAAGGCGTGTGAATTGGCTAACAGGAATTCCAATCTGAGGGGTTATGTGAGCCAGCCTATAAAAACACTAGCATGTTGCATTCTGGCCTCTTTTTCAACCCTGGCAGAACAGTGGCTGAACATTGGTGATAAAGCCCTCGACGGAAGTCACAGAAAGCTATTACTTTCTCTTCACCATTAACCGTGACTACTTCTTGGCACAGCCTCAAACGATAGTTATTATTCATCCTCCAATTCTCGCTTAGATTGCGACTAAGGTCAAGAAGCAGAATATATTTACGCCTACATGAAAAGAGCCAGAATTGAGGGATGTACACTTGCAACCTGTTACTCGACCTCTTCACCCAGATAAGTTCCTGTGAAGCACATTTTCGCAAATCTAGCAATTTTCCTCATTTCTGAACATTCATCTCGTTGTATTGTATGCCACATTTGTTCACCCAGTAAAATTTCTCTAAATATTATATACATTTGTCGTGTTCCTTTTCACAAAAGCTGTCGCCATATTTCAGTTTCAGAACTTATTCACAGAATTATCACTGCATTCTCATGTGTGAGAACTGAACTTCTTTCAGGGTAAAATTAATCCTCATAAATATTATTGTCCTTTGGATGAATTTATTTTTCGCCGACACATAAGTCTTCAACATTTCCATGCATGTCCCTCAAACATTCATAAAAGTAAATAAACATGTTTATAAAAAAAAGTTTACAGATATTCTTGTTTATTATATTTAAAGACAATATATTTTTAAAATTTTACGAAAACTTATTTGCAAAGCATGTGACAAATAATAGTTCGGAACTGTTTTCATCAGGGGACGCGAAATTAACTATCACCGTCTACTTCCGGCAACATATAACTTTCTGGTGATGACAATAAGTTAATATGGTGAATTACCACCTTTTAAAATATATATAAATATAACATTTGCTTAATTGTTAAATTAAATAAAGTAGTTGAAAAGCAAATTATTTTTTCTTGCAATTAATCAGAAGTGACTTTGCCAGGGCATTAATCGTCAAGTCCATCAGTTGGCGTGATACTGTAAGCAAGTTGCATTTTCTTAAAAAAATAATAAATAGCACTCCAATTAGCATCTCTAATTTTTATACGAAAATTTGAAGGAATCGCTTAGTAAAATAGAGTTATTTCCCATGGACCAATGACGACAATTGTAAAAGCGTGAATTCATTTTCTTAGAATCAGTAAATCCGTGTTCAAAACTAAATTTACGATTGCACAACAATATTGTACATTTATTATTATATATTGTAATATTTAAGACATTTGAAAGTAAGATTGGTTTTTGCTTTCGTAATCATTTTTCAGCGTTGTTTACGACATTTAATCCTCTGACTTTTTAATGGATTTACCTCCCTTGCATTCGTACTTGTACTAAGGGAGACAAATTCAAATACCTCACACATAAAGTGTTTTTAAAGCACAAATACATTTCTTTATAATTTCAGGAATACTCGTAGAGCAGCTGAAGTATGGATGGGGAAATATAAGCAATATTACTATAATGCTGTACCATCGTCTAAATACATAGCATATGGAGAGTAAGTTATTTTCTTTAAGTGTTGAAGTGAATAATATCCGAGTTGATGGAACTCTCTATCTTTGCATGGAGAAACTCTTCTTCTTCTTCTTCTTCTTCTTCTTCTTCTTCTTCTTCTTCTTCTTCTTCTCAGTTTGTTCAAGCTGGGGATAGAGCATCCTACCGAATGCTAAACTCAGATATTCCAACCGAAAGATCTTTTTAAGATTCTGATCGTCCCTTTAAGTACAATTGTTTGGATCTCTCTTGCACTTGGTTCACTGGGTTTATTTGCCAGGTAGTTTTCGAAATTTATTTTCATGAGTCGAGTTGCTTTTATGATAGTTTTTACAAAAGCCTTACCTAAAATTTCTGTATTAGAGAGTTTTCATGCAGACCTTGATTTATTAGACAAAACCCCTTATTGCAATTTTTGTGCAAGAAATGGACATGCTAGCATTCAACCTCATACAATGATCGTCTGCAATGTTGCAAGCAGCTGGGATTGTGTGAATTCTGCAGTCAACAGCCATGATCGGAAAACCTATCGAGGCCTCCTCAATTTATACCGAAGGAAACCAAAATGAATATCAGCATGAGTACAAAAATTAAAGATGCCATTCAAAACATTCTGCCAATGGTAAACATCACAATTAGAAAGGAAACTTCACTTTCTCTGAATTGCTCTATTGACTCAGGCAGTCAGAGGTCATATTTCTCTGAGAGAGTCCTTCAGTACCTGAAGTGCAAAACAAGAAAATAAGAGGATGTGGCCATGAATATTGTGACCTTTGTGGGGAGGAAGCGCCACATATTCAAACAGGTAGCAGTAGTTGTAGAGATGTTGCCGAGAATCACCTCCAACTACCTATTCTCATTGACAGTGAATTAAATCTCTCTCATTAGGTACCAGACCAGATTGATTAGATCTAACACGTGCATCTTGTACAGGTGATTAGATGTATGAATATAGTGCATCTTGGCAGACATCTGTTGGTGTCGTCTCCATCAGAAACACAAAACATTTTTTGTACAAGAATCAAATAGCAAGATTAAGACAACTCCTAGAGCTTTAAAGTAGAATGAAATTGACAGTATTATTGTACTGATTCTTATGCCAATAGTATTACAAATCTAGTCTTGACCTATATGCATCCATTTGCTGACATTTTTTAGGAGAGCGCTGTAGAATGGATGTTCAGTCTGGAATCCCGGAGCCTTTATGACAATGAATCAGTTTCTGGCTTTGACAATAAAAAAATAGAGGAATTTATGTGAAACATTATTTATGGCATAAAAACAAATAATCTCATGCTCAGTCTAACCATCACATAGCACGTAATTAATTTAAAGAAGAAACACTTGAATGAGGAATATATGAAGGTTTTTAAGGATCAAGAAAAGAAAGAGATAATTGAATCCTTAAAATGCTCCTCTGAGGAATACAAGTATTACATATGAATTTCGCATAGTGTTTCAGGATACGATTACAACTAAAATACAAACAGTTTTCAACTGTTCATTTAAAACTAGGAATTCTGTGTCTCTAAATGCTGCTGCTAATGCTGAGGTCAATCTGACAGGAATATGCTTAATTTGACTCTGCTCTTCAGAACATTTGTATGTTATTTTGGCAGATATCAGGTAGGCATTTAGCTGATGAATCTGAAAGAATAAATTCTGTTTATTTTTTCTGAAAAAAAAAAATAAAGGGTAGCGTTCTGCAACCATCACATTTGGGTTTAGTGCAAGTCCATTTATCCTAAGTTGTATATTGAAATATTATGCAGGGCGTTATCTCTTGAATATCTGGGATGCTGCAATCTAATATTTACGCAAATAACCTGATAAGAACTAGCAATTCATTGGATGAGTTGACAGACTTGTATAAACAGGCAGTAGAAAGATTGCAAAAGGGAGGATTCATACTCCAATATTGCAACTCTAATAATACAAGATTGCATGAGATAAGGAGAGGAGATGATATTCTTGTGTCAGTCACAGCTGTTTCGGGGAGAAAATGGTGGGTTATTGTTATGACCCAGTCGGTGAAACCATCAATATCACACCCTACAATTGTAACCCTGAGGCGGCAACCAAAAAGCGTATGCTGTCTGAAGCATTAAATCCACTCTCATTATGTTTGTCAGTGTCTATAAAGGCTTGTATTTTTGTTAGTGAGTTGTGGAAATTGGGTTTGCAGTTGGATGAAGTTCTACCAAGTTAACTTCAGTCCAAATAGGCGATTATTTCCCACGAATTTTCAGAACTTAGTTCTATTACTTTCCCAAGAAAAAAACTTGGATGAAGGAAGTGAAACCGAATTTTTAAATTCTGTGATGCCTCTAAAAGAGCATATGGGGTTGCAGCTGAGGCAGTCTAGGGAAATGGTTTATTTTTGTTTGTTTTTTTTTCCATGGCAAAGATGGCACATCTTTAGTCAAAAAGTTTACCCACTCTTAAGCTGTTGTCAGCTTTCTTAGCCATCAAATGCCTCTCAATATTGTTGAAAGTCTATTCAAATATAAGTTTCAAAGGATCAAGTAAAGATTAGATACCCCGGTAGCAGACGACAAAGATAGGCGCACATTTCAAGTGACACCGGTTGTTCAACCTTGACATTGCCGTTGGTTGTTGTAAACATGTCAAATAGCAGACATGTTCGAATGTTTGCGAAAACTTTTTACGATTTAAAAGAAAAAATATATATTTACAAAACATTTTCTTTAATATTAAATATTTACAAAACTTTTAAGGATTAAAAAAACTTTTTTTCTATTTACACAAAACTTTTTGTGTGAGTAAAAAAACGAACGTAAATTTAACAAAATATATTAAATAAATGGGCGTCTTTCTGAGTGCGTTTTTTTAATATATTTACAGAACTTTAATAAAACTAATAATAATAATTATTAATATAATAAAAAATAAAAATAATGAACTATATTAATTACAAAACATTAGAAACTGAAAATTTCAAACGCTAAACTTACTTGTACTTAATTTGTCTTTATGGAAAAGTAAGCAAATAGCAAGTTTTTTTTTTTGGGGGGGGGGTATAAAAAGATTTGTATCTTGTGATCTTCATCTTTATAAAAATAAAAGTTATAAAAGATATGTGAATAAAATATATTTTTTAAAATCTCGATTGTTTATACTTGTGATTTTATTATGCATAAAAATTGCCTTGGTCTAGAAGGATTTCTCCTTTCACCTACATACATCGCACTTTAAATAAATATTGAATTGCATTAAAAATGCACAAAGAAAGATACACACACACACACACACACACACACACACACACACACACACACACAAATTAATCTTGGTCGCAAAAATCCGAACAAGTCAGTTATTTTATATTTGTTTCTGACATTAAAAAGTTTGGTTATAATAATTTCATTTAAATGTTTTTTTAAATTATGTATTTTTTAATTGACATCATCCGAAATTCTCAGTTATTTGGTATTATTTTACGACCTGCCCCAGCGTAGTATAAACACCCCAACCACCCAATGTTAAGAACGGCTTTCGGAATAAACACCTCCCAACCTCCCCATGTTAAGAACGGCTTTTGAGGTTGGGAGTGTTATTCCGAAAGCTATTCTTAATAGAGGGAGGTTATAATATGCTGGGGCACGTCATAAAAGTTTACCATTTATTTATTATTATTATTATTATTATTATTATTATTATTAATAGTTTTATTAAAAAGTTCTGCAAATATATAAAAAGAACTCACCCAAAAAGACACCCATTTATTTAAATATATTTTGTTTAGATACGTTCATTTTATTATTTACATGAACAAGTTTTGCGTAAATAGAAAAGTTTGTTTTTTTTAATCCTTAAAAGTTTTGTAAATATTTAATATTAAAGAAAATGTTTTGTAAATATATATTTTTTCTTTTAAATCTTTAAAAGTTTTGTACATATATTTTTCAAAACTCTTGCTTGCAAACATACGAACATGTCTGCTATTTGATGTGTTTACAAACAACCAATGGCAATGTCAAGGTCGAACAACTAGTGTAACTTGAAATGTGCGCCTATCTTTGTCTTCTGTTACCGGGGTATCTAATCTTTACTTGATCCGTTTAAAAAAATATTTATTGCAGTTGATTCGCAAATAGTGTTCTCCTGGTTAGTCTCAAAACAGGCAAATAACAAGAATGTTTTTGCTGGAAATAGACTGAAGGACATTGCTCAATGGGAGGTTGAACTGATGTCTGATTTTGGTGTCGCCATTGAATATAAATATGTATTGACTGCACAGAACCCTATTGACCTTATCACCAGATGCATTTCTACCTCCAAATTGAAGGCTAATTTGGAATAATGGATCTCTGGACAGTCTTGAATGAGGGACTAACCGATTTCTTGGCTTGAAAATGCGTTGAATTGTTTGAGCCGAGAGAATAAAAGGAATAGCCAGTTGTAAAATATGGCAAATATTTATCATGCCTAAATTATTGAATGTTACAGCATGTGTAGCCAAGTTCAGGAAGAGAGACTATGACTCTGTTAAGACAGCTCGAATGCACTTAATTAAAGTGATGCAGAGACAATCCTTCTGAGAGGAATTAGAATACTTACAAAATTTTTCAGGTAGACGGGCTGTAAAGAAAATTTTTTATCAGAGTGTTCCTTACTCGATTCCATTTACTTGCCTCAAAATGATCAATTTACCAAAATATTGCGTGAATATGATTAGGCCCTTTGTACAAACAAGGGTAGACTATACAGGTCATCTGTGGGTCCTAAGAAGTGGAGAAAAAGGGATGCACATTCTGGCTTTCATTTGTTTGAGTGTACAGGCAGTACGTCTGGAATTAATTAAGGATATGTCTGTCCATTGCTTTCTAATAGGTTTAATATGAGTTCTCAACGTCTACAGCATTCCCTCACATATTTCTAGTGACGATGTAAAGTCCTTTGTCGTAGGATGTTACACAATTCATGAGGTGCATACGTCAAGTAAAATATCAAGATTTTATGGATTTAATCTATTTCATACACTTCCATAGCTGGTAATAATAATGTTGATTTGCCATGCTGGTAATAATAATGTTGATTTGCCATGCTGGTAATAATAATGTTGATTTGCAATGCTGGTAATAATAATGTTGATTGGCCATGCTGGTAATAATAATGTTGATTGGCCATGCTGGTAATAATAATGTTGATTGGCCATGCTGGTAATAATAATGTTGATTGGCCATGCTGGTAATAATAATGTTGATTTGCCATGCTGATAATAATGTTGATTTGCAATGCTGGTAATAATAATGTTGATTTGCCATGCTGATAATAATAATGTTGATTTGCCATGCTGGTAATAATAATGTTGATTTGCCATGCTGGTAATAATAATGTTGATTTGCAATGCTGGTAATAATAATGTTGATTGGCCATGCTGGTAATAATAATGTTGATTGGCCATGCTGGTAATAATAATGTTGATTGGCCATGCTGGTAATAATAATGTTGATTGGCCATGCTGGTAATAATAATGTTGATTTGCCATGCTGATAATAATGTTGATTTGCAATGCTGGTAATAATAATGTTGATTTGCCATGCTGATAATAATAATGTTGATTTGCCATGCTGGTAATAATAATGTTGATTGGCTATGCTGATAATAATAATGTTGATTTGCCATGCTGGTAATAATAATGTTGATTTGCCATGCTGATAATAATAATGTTGATTTGCCATGCTGGTAATAATAATGTTGATTGGCTATGCTGGTAATAATAATGTTGATTTGCCATGCTGGTAATAATAATGTTGATTGGCTATGCTGGTAATAATAATGTTGATTTGCCATGCTGGTAATAATAATGTTGATTGGCTATGCTCATAATAATAATGTTGATTTGCCATGCTGATAATAATAATGTTGATTTGCCATGCTGGTAATAATAATGTTGATTTGCCATGCTGGTAATAATAATGTTGATTTGCCATGCTGATAATAATAATGTTGATTTGCCATGCTGATAATAATAATGTTGATTTGCCATGCTGATAATAATAATGTTGATTTGCCATGCTGGTAATAATAATGTTGATTGGCTATGCTGATAATAATAATGTTGATTTGCCATGCTGGTAATAATAATGTTCATTTGCCATGCTGGTAATAATAATGTTGATTTGCCATGCTGGTAATAATAATGTTGATTTGCCATGCTGGTAATAATAATGTTGATTTGCCATGCTGATAATAATAATGTTGATTTGCCATGCTGGTAATAATAATGTTGATTTGCCATGCTGATAATAATAATGTTGATTTGCCATGCTGGTAATAATAATGTTGATTTGCCATGCTGATAATAATAATGTTGATTTGCCATGCTGGTAATAATAATGTTGATTTGCCATGCTGGTAAACATAATGTTGATTTGCTATGCTGATAATAATAATGTTGATTTGCCATGCTGGTAATAATAATGTTGATTTGCCATGCTGATAATAATAATGTTAATTTGCCATGCTGGTAATAATAATGTTGATTTGCCATGCTGATAATAATAATGTTGATTTGCCATGCTGGTAATAATAATGTTGATTGGCCATGCTGGTAAATATAATGTTGATTGGCTATGCTAGTAATAATAATGTTGATTTGCCATGCTGATAATAATAATGTTGATTTGCCATGCTGATAATAATAATGTTGATTTGCCATGCTGATAATAATAATGTTGATTTGCCATGCTGATAATAATAATGTTGATTTGCCATGCTGGTAATAATAATGTTGATTTGCCATGCTGGTAATAATAATGTTGATTTGCCATGCTGGTAATAATAATGTTGATTTGCCATGCTGATAATAATAATGTTGATTTGCCATGCTGATAATAATAATGTTGATTTGCCATGCTGGTAATAATAATGTTGATTTGCCATGCTGGTAATAATAATGTTGATTTGCCATGCTGATAATAATAATGTTGATTTGCCATGCTGGTAATAATAATGTTGATTTGCCATGCTGATAATAATAATGTTGATTTGCCATGCTGATAATAATAATGTTGATTTGTCATGCTGGTAATAATAATGTTGATTGGCCATGCTGGTAATAATAATGTTGATTTGCCATGCTGATAATAATGTTGATTTGCAATGCTGGTAATAATAATGTTGATTTGCCATGCTGATAATAATAATGTTGATTTGCCATGCTGGTAATAATAATGTTGATTGGCTATGCTGATAATAATAATGTTGATTTGCCATGCTGGTAATAATAATGTTGATTGGCTATGCTGGTAATAATAATGTTGATTTGCCATGCTGGTAATAATAATGTTGATTTGCCATGCTGATAATAATAATGTTGATTTGCCATGCTGGTAATAATAATGTTGATTGGCTATGCTGGTAATAATAATGTTGATTTGCCATGCTGGTAATAATAATGTTGATTTGCCATGCTGATAATAATAATGTTGATTTGCCATGCTGGTAATAATAATGTTGATTTGCCATGCTGGTAATAATAATGTTGATTTGCCATTCTGATAATAATAATGTTGATTTGCCATGCTGGTAATAATAATGTTGATTTGCAATGCTGGTAATAATAATGTTGATTGGCCATGCTGATAATAATAATGTTGATTGGCCCTGCTGGTAATAATAATGTTGATTTGCCATGCTGGTAATAATAATGTTGATTTGCCATGCTGATAATAATGTTGATTTGCCATGCTGGTAATAATAATGTTGATTTGCCATGCTGATAATAATAATGTTGATTTGCCATGCTGATAATAATAATGTTGATTTGCCATGCTGGTAATAATAATGTTGATTTGCAATGCTGGTAATAATAATGTTGATTTGCCATGCTGGTAATAATAATGTTGATTTGCCATGCTGATAATAATAATGTTGATTTGCCATGCTGATAATAATAATGTTGATTTGCCATGCTGGTAATAATAATGTTGATTTGCAATGCTGGTAATAATAATGTTGATTGGCCATGCTGATAATAATAATGTTGATTGGCCCTGCTGGTAATAATAATGTTGATTTGCCATGCTGGTAATAATAATGTTGATTTGCCATGCTGATAATAATGTTGATTTGCCATGCTGGTAATAATAATGTTGATTTGCCATGCTGATAATAATAATGTTGATTTGCCATGCTGATAATAATAATGTTGATTTGCCATGCTGATAATAATAATGTTGATTTGCCATGCTGGTAATAATAATGTTGATTTGCCATGCTGGTAATAATAATGTTGACTTGCCATGCTGATAATAATAATGTTGATTTGCCATGCTGGTAATAATAATGTTGATTTGCCATGCTGATAATAATAATGTTGATTTGCCATGCTGGTAATAATAATGTTGATTGGCTATGCTGGTAATAATAATGTTGATTTGCCATGCTGGTAATAATAATGTTGATTTGCCATGCTGGTAATAATAATGTTGATTGGCTATGCTGGTAATAATAATGTTGATTTGCCATGCTGGTAATAATAATGTTGATTGGCTATGCTGGTAATAATAATGTTGATTGGCTATGCTGGTAATAATAATGTTGATTGGCTATGCTGGTAATAATAATGTTGATTGGCTATGCTGGTAATAATAATGTTGATTTGCCATGCTGGTAATAATAATGTTGATTTGCCATGCTGGTAATAATAATGTTGATTGGCTATGCTGGTAATAATAATGTTGATTGGCCATGCTGATAATAATAATGTTGATTTGCCATGCTGATAATAATAATGTTGATTGGCTATGCTGGTAATAATAATGTTGATTTGCCATGCTGGTAATAATAATGTTGATTTGCCATGCTGATAATAATAATGTTGATTTGCCATGCTGGTAATAATAATGTTGATTGGCTATGCTGATAATAATAATGTTGATTTTCCATGCTGGTAATAATAATGTTAATTTGCCATGCTGATAATAATAATGTTGATTTGCCATGCTGGTAATAATAATGTTGATTGGCTATGCTGGTAATAATAATGTTGATTTGCCATGCTGGTAATAATAATGTTGATTGGCTATGCTGGTAATAATAATGTTGATTGGCTATGCTGATAATAATAATGTTGATTTTCCATGCTGGTAATAATAATGTTGATTGGCTATGCTGGTAATAATAATGTTGATTTGCCATGCTGGTAATAATAATGTTGATTGGCTATGCTGGTAATAATAATGTTGATTGGCCA